>NC_068362.1:40884235-40971735 GCF_020536995.1 Dreissena polymorpha | reverse complement strand
ACGATGAAGGCATGGTGTCATGTGGTGTGTTTGTTACCACAAGAGGCTGTAACGATGTAGGGATGGTGTCACGTGATGTGTGTGTTACCACAAGAGACTGTAACGATGTAGGGATGGTGTCACGTGATGTGCTTGTTACCACAAGAGGCTGTAATGATGTAGGGATGGTGTCACGTGATGTGTTTTTGTTACTACAAGAGGCCGTAACGATGTAGGGACGATGTCACGTGATGTGTTTGTTACCACAAGAGATTGTAACGATGTACGGATGGTGTCATGTTTGTTACCACAAGAGGCTGTAACGATGTAGGGATGGTGTCATGTTTGTTACCACAAGAGGCTGTAACAATGTAGGGATGGTGTCATGTTTGTTACCACAAGAGGCTGTAACGATGTAGGTATGGTGTTATGTTTATTACCACAAGAGGCTGTAACGATGTAAGGATGGTTTCATGTGGTATGTTTGTTACCACAAGAGGCTGTAACGATGTATGCATGGTGTCATGTGGTGTGTTTGTTACCACAAGAGGCTGTAACGATTGTAGAAATGGTGTCATGTGGTGTGTTTGTTACCACAAGAGGCTGTAACGATGTAGAGATGGTGTAATGTGGTGTGTTTGTTACAAAAGAGGCTGTAACGATGTAGAGATGGTGTCATGTGGTGTATTTGTTACCACAAGAGGCTGTAACGATGTAGGGAAGGTGTCATGTGAGGCTGTTAAGATGTAGGGATGGTGTCATGTGGTGTGTTTGTTACCACAAGAGGCTGTAACGATGTAGGGATGGTGTCGTATGGTGTGTTTGTTACCACAAGAGGCTGTAATGATGTAGGGATGGTGTCATGTGAGGCTGTAACGATGCAGGGAGGGTGTCATGTGGTGTGTTTGTTACCACAAGAGGCTGTAACGATGTTGGAATGGTGTCATGTGGTGTGTTTTGGACTAAAATGCAAAAAATAAAAAAAATGTAATCATAATAAACAGGATTTTAGCTCTGAAATGTATATTTTCTGGCAGTCATCAATCAGAGTCCTATTTAATCGCAATAAATTTTTGCAATTCCAATAGTTTAGTATGTAGACGTAGCTTAGATATCGCTCAACCAATCAACAATATATCATTGTGGACTTAAGAATTGAACATTGCATATATAGTAATTGTTATGTTTGTTTTGTTATCGCTTAACGTTTACCCGTGCATAATGTGTGTATTTAAATATATATTACATGTTTGTTATGTATTCTTCGTATTATTATAAGTATTATTATTCTTATTTTATTATTATTATTATTTATTATTATTATTATAATAATCACCATTATGATTATTATTATTGTAATTGTTAGAATTATTATGACACGTACTTTAGATCGGTAATGATGAAAACTCTTGCATTTTGCTCCTGCATTCCGTTCAGATTCGGTCGGTATAAATGGTCCGCAGTCATCCCCACGAATACAAACTGACATGAACTTGTCAACACAACATAGTTAAAAACAAATTATTTACATTATATACATGGACACACGGCTGTTGTTTATTGACACAGTGACGATTCGATGTCAAAACGACCACTTTTGACGTTTTAATTGGTTGTCAACGCAAACGTTCGTTGCTTATATAAATGTTAACTTAAAATACATGTTTTAGATCTGGGGTATTCTACTAGCTGTCTTTACGTCACTTGAGTTCGTTTTCCGGTAAGTGTTTGGTTGATTTCTTTTCTAGCGTCTGTATCTTTATCTTTAAGAAGAAACATTTTTACAAACGTTTCAATAATATTCATATTTTGTATCTACAGCGGAAATTCAAATAGTATATTTACATATTTACACACAGTGAATAAGTACAAAATATTGTTACCAGTGATGATTGATTATTCTCATCGTCTATAATTTATACCGTTTATTCTCTTATGCGCCCGTTACCGAAAGGTCGCAAGTGCACAATAAATCGACATTATTTTCTACGTTTACTCACCGTATAAATGACCAGTGATTGTGCATTCCAGATCTCTACAATGATTATTGCTATGAAGTTTACTACCTTCATACTATTGCTGGCTCTGGTTGCCATTGCGACCGCTCAATATTTCCCTCGTGGTAAGTTTACTACTTCTGTTTTATTCTCAATACGAATAGTGTGTGTTGTGTCTTTTATGTGTGTGTATATATATATATATATATATATATATATATATATATATATATATATATATATATATATATATATATATATATATATATATATATATATATATATATTCAACATTATTCAACATTATTCTGCTTGATTGAATTCTAACAGTGTGTTCGTTTCGTTGTGTTTATATTCTCTCGTTTCTGTGTCTGTTTTGTATACAGTAGTACATATATAGTATGATATTCCTTCCGGTCGAGTGCGCGGTTAACCGTGTTTTTTTTCAAGCAGTGTGAGAAATTAAAAAAACAACGAAAAATAATGTTATTAACATTTAATTTTGGTATGTAACTGTGCTAGACTATAAGTTAAAGAATTTTCACAACATGGAGCAACAAAACTCGGACGATCTATCGCAATTCGTCACTAATAATGACTTTAATGTGCTGGACAATGAGACTCTCAGTCAAAATGGCGGATCGTGGTCAACGGCCGCAAGGGAGAAAAAGCGACATCGAGCGAACACAGGCAGCAACAGTGAGTACGAACTGTCTAAAACACTGTCGGACTACGAGAATCTCTCCCTTGATAATAAGCTATCTATGTTATTCCAGGAAATGAAAGGCGTATCTAGTAAAGTTGACAGTTGCCTGAACTTACAAATCAAAGTTAATTCAATAGAAACAACAATGTCTGACCATGATCGGCGAATTAAGCTTCTTGAATATAAGTCAGTAGACCTCGAATCTAGATGCCGCCGAAATAACCTCCTTATAAGTGGCATCCCGGAAGAGAGGGACGAAAATTGCTTTCACAAAATAACGACTTTCCTAAGAGAGAAGCTCGAGATCGACCCATGTCCTCCTATCCCTCGATGTCACAGGCTAGGAAAATTCCGGCACGGCTCCTCAAGACCCATCATTATTTACTGCTTAGACTTTCGTGACACTGAATTCATCCTGTCGAACGCCAGAAAGCTCCGTGGCACACATTTCCACATAAACAGAGACTTCCCACGCGAGATTGTCGATGCACGTAAGATATTATGGCCCCAGTACAAGCGCTTACGGCAAGAACACCCGAACAGTAAGGTGAGCATCGTATACCCTGCCAAAATAATCCAAGATGGACGCGTTGTCGCCGATGCCTTTCCCAACTGGGATACTATCATGCAAGGCAGCCGTGTAACAAGTCACAAACTTTTATTTACAAACACACAGTATGCCTCAGCTAGCAATGTAAATAAACCAAATACACAGCCAGCAATATCACGAGTTCCTCGTGCCCAGTCCGTCAACTCAAACAAAGCTGTATTGCAGGATCGTAGCCAGCGAAATCAATCCCCTGTTCTTGAGCACAGGACCCCGCGGAAACAACAGTCGCCGTCGCCTTCCAGGAGGAGGAATCCTCGCCCACACGCACCTCGTAGGGAAATCCCACACCGCCATCAGGAAACGGCCCAACAGATTAGCTCATCGCAGCCTCAACCGATGATACAGCGCCCCTGGGACACACCTGGATCCAGAAACACGCCTAACCCGGGGAGAGCTCGCTAGGCCCCCGGGGGAAGACATTGTGCAACAAACCTGAAAAACAGAAAAATTAAGTTAGGTTGCTTAAACGTTAGTGGCCTAAAGAAAAGGCTACTTATACCTGAATTCCAAAACTTTATACAACATTATGATGTATTTTGTGCCTCTGAAACCCATGCTAACGAAACAGACATTCTGGATATTCCATATTTTACATTCTTTCATAAGCACCGTTCTAAAGAATATAAGAGAAAATCTGGAGGCATTGGCGTTTATGTAAGAGATAGTATTTCCCAACATGTAAATGTTCTACCAAATTCCACAGATTATGTTCTATGGCTAAATATTGACAACACAATAACCGGTTTTGACCAAGACCTAATACTAGGCTCCATATATATACCCCCTGAAAATTCGCGTTTTTACTCTATTGATGAATTTAACATACTTGAGGACGAACTATCCTCATATTGTAATAACAATAAATATGTCTTTATAGCTGGAGATGCCAATAGTAGAGTAGGGACACTAAAAGACTTCATTCTTCCTGATCACCATACTAATGAACTTTTCGGAATAGACATAGAACTCGAAAACGACCTGTACAAGCATACTATACTTGAAAACCTCTCTATCCCTCTCATTAGAAATTCTCAAGACAAACGTACAAACACTCATGGTTTCTTACTACTCGATATGTGTAAAAACAATAATATGTTTATCATGAATGGCAGACTATTTAAAGATGAAATAACTGGTGCTTTTACTTTCAGGGACAAATCCGTCATTGATTATGTATTGGCAAGTGCCGAGTGCTTTAACTTCATCACAGATTTTGAAATTATAGAAACTGACCCTTTATTTTCAGATGGTCACAATGTGCTATCATGGGACATCTCTACTGTACAACCTGAAAGTAAAAAAACATTAAATAAACAAAATACTAACCGCCCTGCCTGGCAACAAGATCAAAAAGACCAATTTATAGTCAACATAAATAAACAACAATTAGAGGAATTACATCTCAGCCTTAATACATACCCACAGTCACAGGAAACATTGGACTATATCACACATGAATTGCAAACAATATTCGAAAACGCCTGCTCAAACATTCACAAACCAAAAACCAAATTATAAAAGCAATTACCCCAACAATAAATCGTGGTTTGGCCCAAAATGTCACCAAGCAAGGAAACAATACCATGAAGCAAAATCAAAGTACAATTCTATTAAAAATCCAGATAATAAATTATCTTTGAAACATGCCAGCAATCATTATAAAAGGACAATAAAATTTTATGTAAATAGAGATAAATTATGCGCCAGTGCTAAATTACGTGCAATTAATGATAAAAACCCGAAAAAATATTGGAAGTTCCTTAGGAGTCTCAAACCAAAAACAAAAGAAACAAGCTCTCCACCAATAGAATCCTTTTACAAACACTTCAAACAAATTAATACAAATGCAATCGAAGATAATCGTTTCAACTATGATATACAACATATACCTGACACAAATGATGTCTTAAATATGGAAATAAGCCAGGAAGAAATAAGCCGATGTATACTTAAACTACAAAACTCAAAAGCCCCTAGCCCTTCTGACCATATATTAAATGAATATATAAAATCAACAAAAGACCTCCTGCTCCCATTTTACATAAAATTGTTTAACTGTGTATTACAAACAGGGATTATCCCACTATCATGGCTCGAAGGCACTATCATCCCTATATTTAAAAACAAAGGGAGTCCAGGTGAACCAAGCAATTATAGGCCCATAACACTCCTTAGCTGTATGGGTAAACTATTTACCTCAGTCCTAAACCAAAGACTTAACACTTTTCTTGAATTAAACAATCTATTAGAAGAAAATCAAGCTGGCTTCCGTAAGGGTTACTCTTGTGCAGACCATATCTTTACCCTCCATGCATTAATAGAGATTCTTAAAAAACGCAAACAAAAACTCTTCTGCGCCTTCATCGATTTTTCTCAGGCATTCGATAAAGTTTGGAGAGCTGGTCTCTGGCACAAATTACTGGGCACACAAATTAATGGTAACTTTTTTCGAGTCCTTTTAAACATGTACAGAAACATAAAATCATGCATTTCCTTTAATGGAGAATGCTCCCAGTACTTCTTATCAGAAATAGGTGTCAGACAAGGAGAAAATCTATCCCCAGTCCTATTCTCACTTTTCTTAAATGACCTTCACTCATACCTGCATATAAATGGATCCGTTGGGGTTGAACTTATCAACCCAGATACTGCAATATCGTGGCTTAAGCTTCTGGTCCTGTTGTATGCAGATGACACCGTCATTGTCGCGAATAGTGCATCTGACCTGCAAAACAGTCTCAACACATTTCATAATTATTGCAAAAACTGGTACCTCAATGTAAATATTGCAAAAACAAAAGTTGTAATTTTCGGTGCAAGACAAACAAGAAATTTTAATTTTAAATGTGGCAATAATCAACTTGAAATTACAAGCACTTATCATTATCTTGGCGTTACATTCTCAAGTAATGGTTCTTTTTTAAATGCGCGCAAACATGTTAAAGAACAAGCCTCAAAAGCCATGCACCTACTCTGGAATCGTGTTAACAATGCAAATCTACCCATTGACCTAGCTATTAAACTTTTTGATCATACTGTCCTACCTATTCTTACTTATGGCTCAGAAATATTTGGATATGAAAACCTAGAAATATTGGAACAAGTTCACAAAGATTTTATGAGAAAAATAACTAAAGCCCGTCGATCCACACCAATCAACTTTCTATATGGTGAACTAGGTCGCTATCCTTTAAGCATTAATGTAAACACAAAAATGATCTCTTTCTGGAATAGACTCATCACAGGCAAAGAAAGCAAAATATCTCTTCTTATTTATAAATACATGCTTTCACAACCAAATCTAAACTTCAAATGGATACATAAGATAAAAGAAATCCTAACATCTGTTGGAAGACCAGACATCTGGCAAAACCAAACACAAATTACACAAAACAACATCCACATACAAATCAAACAAACACTTATTGATCAATTTAAGCAATCGTGGAATGCTGAATTACAAATAAGCAACAAAGGGCGCATATACAGCAGTTTTAAAAGAAACCATGAGTTTGAGCCATACCTGATTAAAATTCCCAAAATATCTTCAAATTCCGTACTGCCAATCACTTTCTTCCTGTAGAAACAGGCCGCTATGAAGGCACGCCATTCCATGCACGCCTTTGCAACCTATGTCACACAAACGAAATAGCTACTGAAAAACACTTTTTAATGACATGCCCTTATTTTTATAACGAACGGCATCGATATATGGGAAACCTAATAGAAAGACACATGACGTTTAATGAAATCATTACGCCGACATCAATAGCAGAAATGAAACAGCTTTCGAGATTTACCAAAATAATAATGAAGAAATATACCAGGCATTAGACTAGGCTGTAAAGGTCGAACACTTATTTCTTAAACAACAACAACAAACGCCAATGCCTCAACTCTCACTTACTATGCTTTTTAACAATTCACTTCTATCGAACACCTATAACCCTTATGTATGTACTTTGTAATAGCATTTACTTCTCAACTCTAAAATGCCCTACCTTAATCTCTCGAGCAGTATCCAATTAACTGTGCACTTGAACTCTGTAGAACACACGCGCCTGCCATAACCGATAATCTTCACACGAGGCAATGTACAATTCTAACTGCACACGGTCTCAAACGAGGTCGCAAAGACCCGTATGTAAATAGCGCAGCGGCGTAGCCACCTGTCGCTTATATTATCATAGCACGATGTTTAACTGCGAGATGTATTTACTCTTATATACAATACATAGCATATCTATACTCATATTTGTTAAAAATAGCTTTTTCTTATAAAGAGTTTACTTTGAAAACACAAAATTAAACGCCTGATAATTGTCTCGAGAGCAACCTACACTGTAACACTGATAAATATGTGCTTGATTAATGATCGCGAAAATCATTCCTTATCCTGATGCTTTTTGTCACTTGTAATTGTGCCATTATTATAATTATGATTATTATGATTATGACATTGATGTTGATTCTTCTTCTTCTTCGTATTATTATTATTATTGTTATTATTATTATTATTATTATTATTATTATTATTATTATTATTATTATTATTATTATTATCATCATTCCTAGTATTATTATTATTATATATATATTATTATTATTATTATTATTATCTCGCCGTTGTTGTGATGACTACTACATGTCTTACTATTATTACAAACGTTCTATTTGTAAACATGCTTATTCCATCTTTACCGTATTAAGAATTAATACGATAAAATATCAAAGCATCTATATATAAAAGCTGCAAATTGATTCACATTGTTTATATGACTTCCCCCATACAACAAAATGTACCACACTTGAACCGGAAACATGATATGTATTTTATAACATGTATATTATATGTTCCCCATGTTGTATCTATGTATACCTGGGAGAAATAAAGTATTGTTCTGTTCTGTTCTGTTCTATAATTTTCTTAGTTTGATTTTCATATATAAACTCTGTCAATCACTTTCTCTTTTTTTTCTGTTGCTATGCTTTGTATTACGAAGAAAGTATATGTGCAATATATGTAGATATAACGTCTGTTTTTATGCGTGTATATTAGGTCCTATTCATATTATCATCATTTCTATATTATACACGGTATGTGCATGAATAGGTTACATAGTTTGGTTTACCGGGATTTTACAACGACGGGTTTGGCTTTGACAACGGGTTCGGCTTTGACAATCGCTTAAACGGCTTCAGCAATGGCTGGTTGCACTTTTGAGTACTATCGTTACGATTGCGGGAGATGCACTTATGTGAAACCATATGTATCGTTCACATTAAGATGATATTTAAGGAATAAAACTAGAAAATGTGATCGTGTTTGCTTTACGTTTTTGTTGTATCCAATTTTTGTCTAACGTCCTTTCTTATTAATATACTTCTATGTAAGAAATTATTAGTTATTATTGTAACTTTGAACATGTGGAAGTGGGTAAAAAGATGAAAGAGTCATTGGTCATGTATACTTTTTGTGCTGTTCATCATCAAAACGTACACCTTGGGTATCATTATATGCAATACGTATTCTTTAATATTATTACAATAATTGTAAAAAATAAATTAACATGGAATATAAAAAGAAGACGTTTATACTATACAAAATATTTGTTGAGGTCGGTAGATTGTCCAGTTTAATACACGAGTGATCAGATAAATACTTATTATCACGGGTTGTGCAGCCACTAGAAACAATATTTATATTTATGATAACAATAGGATTAAAACCGATAATATACCAAAACCCAAAAATTATTCCTTGATTTTAGACCATTTGTTTACATTTTTAAGCGTTAAAATGCACAAGTTCACGGATATAATTACGTTATCAAATAAAAAAAACGAAGTCATTTCACCTTAAAACAGACACAATTATTAATAATGTTCACAGTTATTGTTTTTACCTTGTTTTTAAGGTGAAGTTTGTGTAAGCGTATTTAGGTATTTCGCCATTATCTCTTTAAGTTCGACCATCACGCTTAAGACCAAATAAGATAATCCGAACGACATTACTAGAGTTGCGACACCTTAAGGGTTTCGCGGGATGGAATGAAGGAGGACTAAAAAATGTGGGTATGAAAATTTTGGGTCAGAAAAATGTGGGTACAAAATTTTGGTTAGGAAAACAAATTTGGGTGCGAAAATTTTCGGTAGGAAAAAATTATGCCAAAAATAATTTGGTACAAATAAATATTCCGCTGCAGACATGTTGGTAATAAAAATATTCGTACGAAAACATAATGTGGGTACGAAAATTTTGGGTACGAAAAATTTATGCCAAAAATAATTCGGGTATTAAAAAAATGAGCTTGGGATCTTGATCACCAAACTGGCATGTATTTTGAAAATGCTGAAATAGCCCGGGGTCTAACGTTAAAGTCTTTTACAGACTCATCCGTTCTCTGATCCCTTTAATAGAATCGAAAGCGTTCCGCAATCAATAATGGTCTAGGGTTGAAGTATTTTTGCAACAGTTCACATAGTACTTTATAGGTCTTTGTACCTGGTTTGTCTGGGGATGTCAAATCTCTCAAAATCTGGTAAGTTCTTCCACCGACTAATGACAGAAGAGCTAGCACACGCTTTTCGTTGGCAATCTCATTAGCAGTAAAATATTCCTCCAACCTTTCACTGTAACTGTTCCGTGACTCCGTACTGTCATCGAAAATATCATTTTGTCCGATGAATGTCGCCATTTTTCAGTGAATGTTTCTACCAAGACAAAACATCAAGCTAAGTTGTGTAAGAAATAAATGAGTTTTCAAACTTTGTCGCGTGGTAGGCCTAATTGTATATACAATTCAACTCGTTGGACAAATTCAAGAATACAATTGACACTTACCTAGTTTTCTGTCATGCCTATGAACAACTGTACACAGCACAAAGCGCGGGCCTCTGTTTTGATGATATTTAAACACAATAATTCCGTCGTTGATTATTTAAATGGTATATACCCTCGAACGAAGTTTGTAGTATTACTAGTTATCAACGAACTGATAGAAACATAAAATAATAATAATCTGACAAACGCCGCGTGCAAACCATTACATTGTAACGTCACCAGAAGATGTTTTCACGTCACGAAAAGCGCTACTTCCGGCCAAGTCGCCTGTTTATAGCGATTGTGCAATACAAAACACCACTTTTTCGGGATTTAATCAAAAACTGGATTTTTCCCAGATATGACGAATGCGCCATCGTGTAGATCCTGAATGATATCATGTAGCAACAGTTATCGGACAGTTTACTAGAGGATCAAATCGCGGCTATACTCTGGAGCTTAACGAATTTTAGTCGCCATTATCATTCGTTCAATTGAACGTCATCAATAGATGACGTCAATATAGCACTCATCCCATACTTACGAACATATATTTGATGAAGCTATGTGGTGCGCTGAGCTTGTTTCCTATATTGACTCTTGCCTGGTACCAGGCTTTTACTAAGTCCGTATGCCTTACACAAACCTAGATAATGTCGGACGCGCTGGTTTATTTGCAGTAAGGCATTTGACTAAAAACGTTCATAAACAAATCACAAAGCCTCAATAAATCAAATATACGTTGAATGCTTTATCATGAACGTTATGTGCAGCGGCCAGTGGTTAATTCTTTAATCGAGGAGACCACAAGTAAAGTACATAACGGACATGACAATAGAGCTGGTAATTGTATAGAATCAAAAAAAAAAATAATTTTGAAGAAATATATTTTTCCAAACTGTTATAGAGACATTGTAGTGGAAAACATGATATCAAATGCAGTTTTTAATAACAATGACCCATGTTGTGTTTGAGTTTAATTCATTTTGTAACACATTTTTACTTTAATAAACCTGATTGACAGTTACATGTATTGCTTCGAATACTTTAAATAAAGTAAACTAATAGATAATGTATTTTATTGTTGTACTTTAAATAATTTATTTCAGTCAAAATTTTCGGAAATTATTTATAAATAATAAGCAAGCTATGTGTCATATCCATTTATACTTATACATAGTATATTATTTATTGCACACATATTGCAGTTATTATACACTTTTTAGAACACCCGATTTTGCTAGATTAGAGTTTTAGACACAGAAAACCAATATATGATTCCAAAATTTATTATCATGTTAGTTTAAAATAGCTTTAATAGGTTTAAATAATGTTGAAAAATAAAATATCTGGCGTTAACATTACAATTGGTTCCTGTAACTACACACGAAAAACATAACAATATGTGGCGTTTTTAAAAGAATTCACAGCTCAAATCACATTTGTAAAAAAGCGATCAACTTTTTATATCATGCGTACCTGTATCTATGTATCTACACAAAAACACATACTTTATAAGCTTAAAACGTTAACATGAAACTAAAACATTATTTCAACAATATCTTCTTCCTACGACATACTTTTTTATTATTAACGATGATTGTGCATAATGCAACGCTTATCTTAAATTCGGTGATGTGCTCGCAAAATTATAAATATCTGGATGATATCATGTAGCGATTGTGCTTATGAAGAATTACAATTAGGCAAAAGATGTACGATCGTATATTGTTCCTTTGGGGAGTTACAATGAGGTCCATCTGATCTAAATTGAGCCGAGTCTACAGATTTTATAGTATGCATGTATCATCGTATATTGGTCCACGATAATGCGTGTAAAGATCACACCCCTTGTTTAAAAAATGACCGGTGTCGCATGGTTAGTATTGAATTATCTTGAAAAATAATTCCTTTCAATAGTGTTCTCGCTACAAATATCAAACCCAGATGTTAAATATTTAATATGTATTAATGTGCGGTGGTCCTCAATAATGCTGTTGTTGTTGTTGTTTTTGCTGTTGTTTTCAAATTGCTCTCTGAAGACCAAACACTGTTAATATCGAGCAGCATCCACGTGTGTCAATCCTTTTATATGTAATAGTAGCATACATTTTTTTCTCTCTTTCTCTCCAGGTTACGGACGCTATCGTTACGGTTACCCTTATTATGGGGGCAACAACGGTTGGAACTATGGGAAAAACAACGGTTGGAACAATAACAATGGCGTTTGGAACAGTTGGTAAACGGCAAAAACTGTTCACTGCATTGTCTAGTTGAATCAATACATTTAATCAGAGCTGTTGTATTGTATTTATATTTTTTGTGTATTGTTTCAGAATATTGATTGACATCAACGTTATGTCGCAATTTACTATATCCCGACATTAAAACGTTCCCTGTTAATCAGTAAAGGTCGATTCAGCTGATGGCACCTAAAATGGATGTCAAACTATAAGTCCCCAAAAAACTTTTTTTAAATGTGTTTAAGACCGCATGCTAAACGATTAAGTTGAATGGTAATAAAAAATGTGAAAAGTCTTGCTATACAATTTAATGGTTTCATCTTGTTATGTTTTTTTCGGAAACTGATTAGGAATGTAATACATAACCCATACTTATACCATTTGTTAGCCAAACACGATACAATTTTACATGATCTGAATTATAACGTGAATGTTTACAATTACGTTTACTATCCGTATTTAAGAGAAGAAAGTTTATAGAATAAGGCGTATTCTCTTAATTGCTCGATGAAAGATGACTGAGGGTATCCTTTTGTCCTTAACGTCGCATCTCCGCTGCCATAGGTCCGAAAGGACAATGTGGTAACACGCATTCAACCCATACAGGTCGTTGTCATCTAGCATTTCAACCCTACATATCGTTTTCAGCTAGCATTCAAACCATACAGGTCATTGTCAGCTTGTTTTCAAACCATTCATGTCCTCGTCAGAATTCAAACCTTCAGTTGTAAATCGTTGATGCACTACTGATAACTTTCTCCCCTTTGTAAATCTGCACAAAATCAAAACCACACTCACATACTAAACTTTAGATTTCTTTGCATACGGATTTTTCTTCTGTTTCTTCTTACAAAACGAACATAAACATTATTACTTACAACATACAAAATAAGATATATTAATAATTAAAATAAACGGTAAAGATTATACAAGTTTAAATGCTCATTTGAGATGTTTTAAGTTAACTATATTGAATGAATATTCAAACATAGCTATAAACAAAATCAATGTATATAGTGTTTAAGCACAACAGCAGGTTAACACATAACATAATGCTGTCAGGTGAGTACGGTATTTGTACAAACTATACCATTATCGTGCATTATTTTCTTGTGCTGGTGAGTCATTATGTTTATGACAAAGTTATATATTCAATAAATTCTTATTAAAGATAGTATTCCAACAAACCAATTCAAACGAGAAATCCTCATCAAAGCTGATTTTTGTCGCACCATTAATGGTTCTCTGAAATAAACTTATGACATGAAAAATAATAGAACGTGAAATATCACCGAATGAAAAGCTAATCTTATTAACTATATAAGAAAGATCTTAAATCATATTTAAATATTCCTGTTATTTAACCACGCGCAAAAATACAAAAAAAGTATCAATTGTACCACAGGTGTCGCTAATCAGCAGTGCCGGACTAGCACCATAGGCAATGACACTTTTTTGGGCCCACGCCACTGGTCCTTAGTAGTCTGCCTAGTGCTAAGTGGAGCGCCACTGCCCAGTCGATTTCACTCGTTTAAATCAGCAAAACACTACGGTGTTGCAAATAATAAATGATGGTCACTTGGTAAGAAATTTTCAAGCCTTTAGTCGGAACATAACGTTGATATAAAACAAGTGGCTTTGTCAAATCATTTAATCAAGTTCAGTGAGTAAAGAAAATTATTTCGTCTCAGTAATATGGGGCGCATAAAAGTCACGTTGCACATAGGCAGTTGCCTTCTCTGCCTAAAGGGTAATCCAGGACTGCTTATAAGCTAACCCGTGTATTTAGTTTGGTTGTATAAAGGGTCCTTACTTATCAGCTAACACATGAGCTTATTTTGGTTGTTTAATGGGTCTTCGCTTATCAGCAAACCCTTGTGCTAATTATGGTTGTATAATGGGTCCATGCTTATCAGCTAACTCATTAGCTTATTTTGGCTGTATAAAGGTCCTCGCTTATCAGCAAACCCGTGTGCTTATTTTGGTTGTATAATCGGTTTTCACTTATCAGCTAACCCATGAGCTTAGTTTGGTTGTATAATTGGTCCTCGCTTATCAGCAAATCCGTGTGCTTATGTTGTTTGTGTAAAGGGTCCTCGCTTATCGGCAAACCCGTTGACGTATTTTGGTTGTATAATGGGTCCTTACTTATCAGCTAACCCATGTGCTTATTTTGGTTGCATAATGGGTACACCCTTATCAGCAAACCCGTGTGCTTATTTTGGTTGTATAATGGGTCCTCACTTATCAGCAAACCCATGTGCTTATTTTTGGTTGTATAATGGGTCCTCGCTTTTTTTGGTTGTATAATGGGTCCTCACTTATCAGCAAACCCATGAGCTTATGTTTGGTTGTATAATGGGTCCTCGCTTATTTTGGTTGTATAATTGGTCCTCACTTATCAGCTAAGCCATAGGCTTTTTTGTTGTTTAATGGGTCCTCACTTGTCAGCAAACCCATGAACTTATTTTGGTTTTATTATGTTTCCTCGCTTTTCAGCAAACCTGTGTGCTTATTTTGGTTGCATAATGGGCCCTCGCTTATCAGCAAACCCGTGTGCTTATTTTGTTTGTATAAAGGGTCGTCGCTTATCGGTAAACCCGTGTGCTTATTTTGTTTTTAGAATGGGTCCTCACTTATCAGCTAACCCATGAGTTTATTTTGGTTGTATATTGGATCCTCGCTTATCAACAAACCCGTGTGCTTATTTTTGTTGTAAAAAGGGTCCTCGCTTATTGGCAAAGCCGTGTGCTTATTTTGTTTGTATAATGGTCCTCACTTATCAGCTTACCCATGAGCGTATTTTGGTTGTATATTGGGTCCTCGCTTATCAGCAAACCCGTGTGCTTATTTTTGTTGTATAATGGGTCTTCAATTGTCAGCTTATACATGAACATATTTTGGTTGTATAATGTGTCCTCGCTTATCAGCAAACCCGTGTTCTTATTTTGGTTGTACAAAGGGTCCTCGCTTATCGGTAGACCCGTGTGCTTATTTTGTTTGTATAATGGGTCCTCCCTTATTAGCTAACCTGTGAGCTTATTTTGGTTATATAATGGGTCCTCGCTTATCAGCTAACCCATGAGCTTATTTTGGTTGTTTAATGGGTCCTCGCTTATTAGCAAACACGTGTACTTATTTTAGTTGTATAAAGGGTGCTCGCTTATCAGCAAACCCGTGTGCTTATTTTGGTTGTATAAATGGTCCTCGTTTATCAGCTAACCCTAGTGCTTTTTTAGGTTGTAAAAAGGGTCCTCTTCTAGATATAATTACATTTCGCTCCATTTTGTGCACGAGATTCTTTCATAAACATTTGTAAAAAAACACCATCTTGTGTTCATTGGTTGCAGGTATGTTAACAAACTTAATGTGTGCATCATTTAACTCAAGTTGAAAATGCTTATCAATTGAATATGATGAATAAACAAACGTTTTCTTCGCAAGTGTGTATGATTGTATACGAATTCGGAAAGGAAAGTAGAAATAACATGACCACACAAGTATATGCATTTAATTGCATAAACATGTTTACAAACATTGTTCCTGGTATTGTTATTAATACAATGTAATCGTAATCAGGTAAAAGCATGCCTTTTTATAGAAATGTAAATCATTATGCTCGTTTAGATATAATTAACACCTCCGAGGACTATATCTAAGTGATGTCGCGTCCGTATACAAATGACAATGACGTAAGTGACATCAGCAGGGTGCAGGATCAACGGGGTTTTCAGGGGTTTACACACGGGAAGAATGTAAACACTCCTTTAAGAACTTTATTTTCTCAAATATTTCAGTAATTGAATACATAAACAAAAATCTTAAGTGCATAAAAGACAGTGTTTCTGCGGTTCGCGCCGATACCTTAAGATTTTAAAATAAATCATTGCATACGTCTGAAATTGTTGTCAAAAGTTCACGTTGCGTTCTGCATAACCGTGTAAATGAATGCTGAATACATCGAATTGTTTGTCCAAGAACAGAGGCTTGTTTAAAAATTAATTCTGATGTATTTCGTATTGCCGTAAGCAGCATAAAACACTGTCTTTTATGCACTAGTTGACATTTTTAAGAAAAATCATTTAAACAAATTATTAGAAATAAGGCACCGTTTACCGTTGTGTTTACATCCATCAAAGTTTAATTGTGAACCCCACAAAGTCAGGTGATCCTATTCCCTGATTACGGAATGTTAACAATGCCAACGTATGACAAATATACAAAATAACCCATCTCAAAAGAACTCCGAACTCCGATAGTCGGATGTGACGTTATGAGGGGTATATCTTTCAATAACAATTGCGTAATATCAAAACTAAACGTATGTCGACATTTGTCTAAAGTTGTATAGTGATTGCAAAAAACATTCTCAAGTTATATTTTACTCACATTAAAGGGGCCTTTTCACAGATTTTGGCATTTTTTAACTTATTCATTAAATGCTTTATATCGATAAATGTAAACATTGGATCGTAAAAGCTCCAGTAAAAAATCAAGAATAAAATTTAAAAAAGGAAAAGAACATTGCCCGGACCAGGTTTCGAACCAGTGACCCCTGGAGTCCTGCCAGAGTCCTGTAGTAAAAACGCTTTAGCCTACTGAGCTATTCCGCCGAGTACATATCCTTGAAGTATTTTATACCTTATATAAGCAATCTTCGTAGTTTCACAAAATTTAACGACAAAAACAGAACTCTCCAAATTATTCAATCGTTTTGCGTTGCAACGCTTTATAATTTTTAGGTTTTCAAATCGTCAAAAGATGCATATAATGGCTATATTAGACCATGGTAAATGTTCAGTATTAATGTTTCCTCACAAATATCATAACTAAAACGAAAATTTGCGAATCTGAAACAACTTTTTTCAATTTTGTCAATTTACCAAAGCGTGAAAAGATCCCTTTAAAGGCGGTTCCACCGAAACCTCCGCCAACACTAAAGAGACACAAATGAGCCGCATTCTGAGAAAACTTGACTTAACGCATGTCCAAGATTAACCTGGTATTCAAGAACGGCGTTATCCGCCTTTAAGTGAATATTTCGTTTATAGAAAGTCTCTTCTATAAGCAAATCCAGTGCAACTGGAAAGTGTCTTTCCAAATTAGCATTTGCGTATTTCACAGGCTAATATGGGGGACACTTTACGCAAATACATTAAACCCAGTTTTCCCAGAACGATTCTCATATATGATTCCTTAACATATGATGACCTAAAGTTTGCCTTCCTCTTTTGTGACTTTGTTTTGCTCAACTCAGAAGATGAGCTGTGAGTATCCACTCAGCTTGGTAATGCGAATGTCGGTTACCGCAAGAACAATCTGATATCCCAGCTAATGGAGGTGTGAGTATCCACTCAGCTTGGTAATTCGAATGTCGGTCACCGCAAGAACAATCTCATATCCCAGCTAATGGAGCTGTGAGTATCCACTCAGCTTGGTTTTGAGAATGTCGGTCACCGCAAGAACAATCTCATATCCCAGCTAATGGAGTTGTGAGTATCCACTCAGCTTGGTAATTAGAATGTCGGTCACCGCAAGAACAATATCATATCCCAGCTGATGGAGTTGTGAGTATCCACTCAGCTTGGTAATGAGAATGTCGGTCACCGCAAGAACAATCTCATATCCCAGATAATGGAGCTGTGAGTATCCACTCAGCTTGGTATTGAGAATGTCGGTCACCGCAAGAACAATCTCATATCCCAGCTAATGGAGTTGTGAGTATCCACTCAGCTGAGTATTGAGAATGTCGGTCACCGCAAGAACAATCTCATATCCCAGCTGATGGAGTTGTGAGTATCCACTCAGCTTGGTAATGAGAATGTCGGTCACCGCAAGAACAATCTCATATCCCAGCTAATGGAGTTGTGAGTATCCACTCAGCTTGGTTTTGAGAATGTCGGTCACCGCAAGAACAATCTCATATCCCAGCTAATGGAGTTGTGAGTATCCACTCAGCTTGGTTTTGAGAATGTCGGTCACCGCAAGAACAATCTCATATCCCAGCTAATAGAGTTGTGAGTATCCACTCAGCTGAGTATTGAGAATGTCGTTCACCGAAAGAACGATCTCAACTCCCAACTTATGGAATATGTACACATTCTTCCTCAAACTGAGGGTTGAGACGGTGCTAACAACCAAGCTTGTGTGTACACTAAATTGAGTATGATGGTCAAACACATCTGACATTTTTTAAATTCAAAAAAACCCTAAAAAATGAGATTATTGACTAATGTATGTTCTTGGTACTAGGGCAAGATCTTCACATACCTCCTTGCTGCCGTCTTCGTCCCGCGCTGTTCCCGGCCACGCCCTGTGAGCGGGAACCACGAGGAAACACGTGGGCACACAACCCACGTGCACCATCTGTATGAGCGTGCTTAGGAAGGGGTCAGTCATGCCTGACTTACCCGGAAGTGACGGACATTTCGTACCTACAATAGAAAAAGGAGTCAGTCATGCGTGACTCGCCCGGAAGTGACGGACATTTCGTGACTGAAAAACTAGGTGCATAATTAGTTGTGTTATATATCTCTTAACAAGGCTTGGGTTTACGCTCATGGAAAGGGTCAGTCATGACAGCCGTCCCGGAAGAGACATTTCGTGACTGAAATCATTTGGTGCGTAATTCTTCTTGTTTTAAGCTTCTACTGTTGTATTGGGTTTATAGTCGTTGATACTTCAAAACCATTATTTTTCGTGTAACATTAACTTTGTTATACTTTGTGGGTTGACAGACCTACGAACTTAACATAAATGCATCTGTAAGTGACCGACGCAAATTCCGCACAAAAATTAGAAATGCACGACACAAATCCTGTTTAAACCACGATATTCCATACCGATGATTACAAATTGTTTTACAGTTTTTGGATATAATGCTTATATTGTTCTAGAGATAGAAAGCACACATTCACTTCGACTTAACATATTAAAAGTTTTATATATAATGAATGGCAACAACGCGAAAAGGCAAGCGTTTTAGAGTAACATGTTATAATAACATTGAGCACATACACATCAGTTGATTCGTGCGCTAATTTTGACAACCATGAGTTTGAGCCATACCTGATTAAAATTCCCAAAATATCTTCAAATTCCGTACTGCCAATCACTTTCTTCCTGTAGAAACAGGCCGCTATGAAGGCACGCCATTCCATGCACGCCTTTGCAACCTATGTCACACAAACGAAATAGCTACTGAAAAACACTTTTTAATGACATGCCCTTATTTTTATAACGAACGGCATCGATATATGGGAAACCTAATAGAAAGACACATGACGTTTAATGAAATCATTACGCCGACATCAATAGCAGAAATGAAACAGCTTTCGAGATTTACCAAAATAATAATGAAGAAATATACCAGGCATTAGACTAGGCTGTAAAGGTCGAACACTTATTTCTTAAACAACAACAACAAACGCCAATGCCTCAACTCTCACTTACTATGCTTTTTAACAATTCACTTCTATCGAACACCTATAACCCTTATGTATGTACTTTGTAATAGCATTTACTTCTCAACTCTAAAATGCCCTACCTTAATCTCTCGAGCAGTATCCAATTAACTGTGCACTTGAACTCTGTAGAACACACGCGCCTGCCATAACCGATAATCTTCACACGAGGCAATGTACAATTCTAACTGCACACGGTCTCAAACGAGGTCGCAAAGACCCGTATGTAAATAGCGCAGCGGCGTAGCCACCTGTCGCTTATATTATCATAGCACGATGTTTAACTGCGAGATGTATTTACTCTTATATACAATACATAGCATATCTATACTCATATTTGTTAAAAATAGCTTTTTCTTATAAAGAGTTTACTTTGAAAACACAAAATTAAACGCCTGATAATTGTCTCGAGAGCAACCTACACTGTAACACTGATAAATATGTGCTTGATTAATGATCGCGAAAATCATTCCTTATCCTGATGCTTTTTGTCACTTGTAATTGTGCCATTATTATAATTATGATTATTATGATTATGACATTGATGTTGATTCTTCTTCTTCTTCGTATTATTATTATTATTGTTATTATTATTATTATTATTATTATTATTATTATTATTATTATTATTATTATTATTATTATCATCATTCCTAGTATTATTATTATTATATATATATTATTATTATTATTATTATTATCTCGCCGTTGTTGTGATGACTACTACATGTCTTACTATTATTACAAACGTTCTATTTGTAAACATGCTTATTCCATCTTTACCGTATTAAGAATTAATACGATAAAATATCAAAGCATCTATATATAAAAGCTGCAAATTGATTCACATTGTTTATATGACTTCCCCCATACAACAAAATGTACCACACTTGAACCGGAAACATGATATGTATTTTATAACATGTATATTATATGTTCCCCATGTTGTATCTATGTATACCTGGGAGAAATAAAGTATTGTTCTGTTCTGTTCTGTTCTATAATTTTCTTAGTTTGATTTTCATATATAAACTCTGTCAATCACTTTCTCTTTTTTTTCTGTTGCTATGCTTTGTATTACGAAGAAAGTATATGTGCAATATATGTAGATATAACGTCTGTTTTTATGCGTGTATATTAGGTCCTATTCATATTATCATCATTTCTATATTATACACGGTATGTGCATGAATAGGTTACATAGTTTGGTTTACCGGGATTTTACAACGACGGGTTTGGCTTTGACAACGGGTTCGGCTTTGACAATCGCTTAAACGGCTTCAGCAATGGCTGGTTGCACTTTTGAGTACTATCGTTACGATTGCGGGAGATGCACTTATGTGAAACCATATGTATCGTTCACATTAAGATGATATTTAAGGAATAAAACTAGAAAATGTGATCGTGTTTGCTTTACGTTTTTGTTGTATCCAATTTTTGTCTAACGTCCTTTCTTATTAATATACTTCTATGTAAGAAATTATTAGTTATTATTGTAACTTTGAACATGTGGAAGTGGGTAAAAAGATGAAAGAGTCATTGGTCATGTATACTTTTTGTGCTGTTCATCATCAAAACGTACACCTTGGGTATCATTATATGCAATACGTATTCTTTAATATTATTACAATAATTGTAAAAAATAAATTAACATGGAATATAAAAAAGAAGACGTTTATACTATACAAAATATTTGTTGAGGTCGGTAGATTGTCCAGTTTAATACACGAGTGATCAGATAAATACTTATTATCACGGGTTGTGCAGCCACTAGAAACAATATTTATATTTATGATAACAATAGGATTAAAACCGATAATATACCAAAACCCAAAAATTATTCCTTGATTTTAGACCATTTGTTTACATTTTTAAGCGTTAAAATGCACAAGTTCACGGATATAATTACGTTATCAAATAAAAAAAACGAAGTCATTTCACCTTAAAACAGACACAATTATTAATAATGTTCACAGTTATTGTTTTTACCTTGTTTTTAAGGTGAAGTTTGTGTAAGCGTATTTAGGTATTTCGCCATTATCTCTTTAAGTTCGACCATCACGCTTAAGACCAAATAAGATAATCCGAACGACATTACTAGAGTTGCGACACCTTAAGGGTTTCGCGGGATGGAATGAAGGAGGACTAAAAAATGTGGGTATGAAAATTTTGGGTCAGAAAAATGTGGGTACAAAATTTTGGTTAGGAAAACAAATTTGGGTGCGAAAATTTTCGGTAGGAAAAAATTATGCCAAAAATAATTTGGTACAAATAAATATTCCGCTGCAGACATGTTGGTAATAAAAATATTCGTACGAAAACATAATGTGGGTACGAAAATTTTGGGTACGAAAAATTTATGCCAAAAATAATTCGGGTATTAAAAAAATGAGCTTGGGATCTTGATCACCAAACTGGCATGTATTTTGAAAATGCTGAAATAGCCCGGGGTCTAACGTTAAAGTCTTTTACAGACTCATCCGTTCTCTGATCCCTTTAATAGAATCGAAAGCGTTCCGCAATCAATAATGGTCTAGGGTTGAAGTATTTTTGCAACAGTTCACATAGTACTTTATAGGTCTTTGTACCTGGTTTGTCTGGGGATGTCAAATCTCTCAAAATCTGGTAAGTTCTTCCACCGACTAATGACAGAAGAGCTAGCACACGCTTTTCGTTGGCAATCTCATTAGCAGTAAAATATTCCTCCAACCTTTCACTGTAACTGTTCCGTGACTCCGTACTGTCATCGAAAATATCATTTTGTCCGATGAATGTCGCCATTTTTCAGTGAATGTTTCTACCAAGACAAAACATCAAGCTAAGTTGTGTAAGAAATAAATGAGTTTTCAAACTTTGTCGCGTGGTAGGCCTAATTGTATATACAATTCAACTCGTTGGACAAATTCAAGAATACAATTGACACTTACCTAGTTTTCTGTCATGCCTATGAACAACTGTACACAGCACAAAGCGCGGGCCTCTGTTTTGATGATATTTAAACACAATAATTCCGTCGTTGATTATTTAAATGGTATATACCCTCGAACGAAGTTTGTAGTATTACTAGTTATCAACGAACTGATAGAAACATAAAATAATAATAATCTGACAAACGCCGCGTGCAAACCATTACATTGTAACGTCACCAGAAGATGTTTTCACGTCACGAAAAGCGCTACTTCCGGCCAAGTCGCCTGTTTATAGCGATTGTGCAATACAAAACACCACTTTTTCGGGATTTAATCAAAAACTGGATTTTTCCCAGATATGACGAATGCGCCATCGTGTAGATCCTGAATGATATCATGTAGCAACAGTTATCGGACAGTTTACTAGAGGATCAAATCGCGGCTATACTCTGGAGCTTAACGAATTTTAGTCGCCATTATCATTCGTTCAATTGAACGTCATCAATAGATGACGTCAATATAGCACTCATCCCATACTTACGAACATATATTTGATGAAGCTATGTGGTGCGCTGAGCTTGTTTCCTATATTGACTCTTGCCTGGTACCAGGCTTTTACTAAGTCCGTATGCCTTACACAAACCTAGATAATGTCGGACGCGCTGGTTTATTTGCAGTAAGGCATTTGACTAAAAACGTTCATAAACAAATCACAAAGCCTCAATAAATCAAATATACGTTGAATGCTTTATCATGAACGTTATGTGCAGCGGCCAGTGGTTAATTCTTTAATCGAGGAGACCACAAGTAAAGTACATAACGGACATGACAATAGAGCTGGTAATTGTATAGAATCAAAAAAAAAAATAATTTTGAAGAAATATATTTTTCCAAACTGTTATAGAGACATTGTAGTGGAAAACATGATATCAAATGCAGTTTTTAATAACAATGACCCATGTTGTGTTTGAGTTTAATTCATTTTGTAACACATTTTTACTTTAATAAACCTGATTGACAGTTACATGTATTGCTTCGAATACTTTAAATAAAGTAAACTAATAGATAATGTATTTTATTGTTGTACTTTAAATAATTTATTTCAGTCAAAATTTTCGGAAATTATTTATAAATAATAAGCAAGCTATGTGTCATATCCATTTATACTTATACATAGTATATTATTTATTGCACACATATTGCAGTTATTATACACTTTTTAGAACACCCGATTTTGCTAGATTAGAGTTTTAGACACAGAAAACCAATATATGATTCCAAAATTTATTATCATGTTAGTTTAAAATAGCTTTAATAGGTTTAAATAATGTTGAAAAATAAAATATCTGGCGTTAACATTACAATTGGTTCCTGTAACTACACACGAAAAACATAACAATATGTGGCGTTTTTAAAAAGAATTCACAGCTCAAATCACATTTGTAAAAAAGCGATCAACTTTTTATATCATGCGTACCTGTATCTATGTATCTACACAAAAACACATACTTTATAAGCTTAAAACGTTAACATGAAACTAAAACATTATTTCAACAATATCTTCTTCCTACGACATACTTTTTTATTATTAACGATGATTGTGCATAATGCAACGCTTATCTTAAATTCGGTGATGTGCTCGCAAAATTATAAATATCTGGATGATATCATGTAGCGATTGTGCTTATGAAGAATTACAATTAGGCAAAAGATGTACGATCGTATATTGTTCCTTTGGGGAGTTACAATGAGGTCCATCTGATCTAAATTGAGCCGAGTCTACAGATTTTATAGTATGCATGTATCATCGTATATTGGTCCACGATAATGCGTGTAAAGATCACACCCCTTGTTTAAAAAATGACCGGTGTCGCATGGTTAGTATTGAATTATCTTGAAAAATAATTCCTTTCAATAGTGTTCTCGCTACAAATATCAAACCCAGATGTTAAATATTTAATATGTATTAATGTGCGGTGGTCCTCAATAATGCTGTTGTTGTTGTTGTTTTTGCTGTTGTTTTCAAATTGCTCTCTGAAGACCAAACACTGTTAATATCGAGCAGCATCCACGTGTGTCAATCCTTTTATATGTAATAGTAGCATACATTTTTTTCTCTCTTTCTCTCCAGGTTACGGACGCTATCGTTACGGTTACCCTTATTATGGGGGCAACAACGGTTGGAACTATGGGAAAAACAACGGTTGGAACAATAACAATGGCGTTTGGAACAGTTGGTAAACGGCAAAAACTGTTCACTGCATTGTCTAGTTGAATCAATACATTTAATCAGAGCTGTTGTATTGTATTTATATTTTTTGTGTATTGTTTCAGAATATTGATTGACATCAACGTTATGTCGCAATTTACTATATCCCGACATTAAAACGTTCCCTGTTAATCAGTAAAGGTCGATTCAGCTGATGGCACCTAAAATGGATGTCAAACTATAAGTCCCCAAAAAACTTTTTTTAAATGTGTTTAAGACCGCATGCTAAACGATTAAGTTGAATGGTAATAAAAAATGTGAAAAGTCTTGCTATACAATTTAATGGTTTCATCTTGTTATGTTTTTTTCGGAAACTGATTAGGAATGTAATACATAACCCATACTTATACCATTTGTTAGCCAAACACGATACAATTTTACATGATCTGAATTATAACGTGAATGTTTACAATTACGTTTACTATCCGTATTTAAGAGAAGAAAGTTTATAGAATAAGGCGTATTCTCTTAATTGCTCGATGAAAGATGACTGAGGGTATCCTTTTGTCCTTAACGTCGCATCTCCGCTGCCATAGGTCCGAAAGGACAATGTGGTAACACGCATTCAACCCATACAGGTCGTTGTCATCTAGCATTTCAACCCTACATATCGTTTTCAGCTAGCATTCAAACCATACAGGTCATTGTCAGCTTGTTTTCAAACCATTCATGTCCTCGTCAGAATTCAAACCTTCAGTTGTAAATCGTTGATGCACTACTGATAACTTTCTCCCCTTTGTAAATCTGCACAAAATCAAAACCACACTCACATACTAAACTTTAGATTTCTTTGCATACGGATTTTTCTTCTGTTTCTTCTTACAAAACGAACATAAACATTATTACTTACAACATACAAAATAAGATATATTAATAATTAAAATAAACGGTAAAGATTATACAAGTTTAAATGCTCATTTGAGATGTTTTAAGTTAACTATATTGAATGAATATTCAAACATAGCTATAAACAAAATCAATGTATATAGTGTTTAAGCACAACAGCAGGTTAACACATAACATAATGCTGTCAGGTGAGTACGGTATTTGTACAAACTATACCATTATCGTGCATTATTTTCTTGTGCTGGTGAGTCATTATGTTTATGACAAAGTTATATATTCAATAAATTCTTATTAAAGATAGTATTCCAACAAACCAATTCAAACGAGAAATCCTCATCAAAGCTGATTTTTGTCGCACCATTAATGGTTCTCTGAAATAAACTTATGACATGAAAAATAATAGAACGTGAAATATCACCGAATGAAAAGCTAATCTTATTAACTATATAAGAAAGATCTTAAATCATATTTAAATATTCCTGTTATTTAACCACGCGCAAAAATACAAAAAAAGTATCAATTGTACCACAGGTGTCGCTAATCAGCAGTGCCGGACTAGCACCATAGGCAATGACACTTTTTTGGGCCCACGCCACTGGTCCTTAGTAGTCTGCCTAGTGCTAAGTGGAGCGCCACTGCCCAGTCGATTTCACTCGTTTAAATCAGCAAAACACTACGGTGTTGCAAATAATAAATGATGGTCACTTGGTAAGAAATTTTCAAGCCTTTAGTCGGAACATAACGTTGATATAAAACAAGTGGCTTTGTCAAATCATTTAATCAAGTTCAGTGAGTAAAGAAAATTATTTCGTCTCAGTAATATGGGGCGCATAAAAGTCACGTTGCACATAGGCAGTTGCCTTCTCTGCCTAAAGGGTAATCCAGGACTGCTTATAAGCTAACCCGTGTATTTAGTTTGGTTGTATAAAGGGTCCTTACTTATCAGCTAACACATGAGCTTATTTTGGTTGTTTAATGGGTCTTCGCTTATCAGCAAACCCTTGTGCTAATTATGGTTGTATAATGGGTCCATGCTTATCAGCTAACTCATTAGCTTATTTTGGCTGTATAAAGGTCCTCGCTTATCAGCAAACCCGTGTGCTTATTTTGGTTGTATAATCGGTTTTCACTTATCAGCTAACCCATGAGCTTAGTTTGGTTGTATAATTGGTCCTCGCTTATCAGCAAATCCGTGTGCTTATGTTGTTTGTGTAAAGGGTCCTCGCTTATCGGCAAACCCGTTGACGTATTTTGGTTGTATAATGGGTCCTTACTTATCAGCTAACCCATGTGCTTATTTTGGTTGCATAATGGGTACACCCTTATCAGCAAACCCGTGTGCTTATTTTGGTTGTATAATGGGTCCTCACTTATCAGCAAACCCATGTGCTTATTTTTGGTTGTATAATGGGTCCTCGCTTTTTTTGGTTGTATAATGGGTCCTCACTTATCAGCAAACCCATGAGCTTATGTTTGGTTGTATAATGGGTCCTCGCTTATTTTGGTTGTATAATTGGTCCTCACTTATCAGCTAAGCCATAGGCTTTTTTGTTGTTTAATGGGTCCTCACTTGTCAGCAAACCCATGAACTTATTTTGGTTTTATTATGTTTCCTCGCTTTTCAGCAAACCTGTGTGCTTATTTTGGTTGCATAATGGGCCCTCGCTTATCAGCAAACCCGTGTGCTTATTTTGTTTGTATAAAGGGTCGTCGCTTATCGGTAAACCCGTGTGCTTATTTTGTTTTTAGAATGGGTCCTCACTTATCAGCTAACCCATGAGTTTATTTTGGTTGTATATTGGATCCTCGCTTATCAACAAACCCGTGTGCTTATTTTTGTTGTAAAAAGGGTCCTCGCTTATTGGCAAAGCCGTGTGCTTATTTTGTTTGTATAATGGTCCTCACTTATCAGCTTACCCATGAGCGTATTTTGGTTGTATATTGGGTCCTCGCTTATCAGCAAACCCGTGTGCTTATTTTTGTTGTATAATGGGTCTTCAATTGTCAGCTTATACATGAACATATTTTGGTTGTATAATGTGTCCTCGCTTATCAGCAAACCCGTGTTCTTATTTTGGTTGTACAAAGGGTCCTCGCTTATCGGTAGACCCGTGTGCTTATTTTGTTTGTATAATGGGTCCTCCCTTATTAGCTAACCTGTGAGCTTATTTTGGTTATATAATGGGTCCTCGCTTATCAGCTAACCCATGAGCTTATTTTGGTTGTTTAATGGGTCCTCGCTTATTAGCAAACACGTGTACTTATTTTAGTTGTATAAAGGGTGCTCGCTTATCAGCAAACCCGTGTGCTTATTTTGGTTGTATAAATGGTCCTCGTTTATCAGCTAACCCTAGTGCTTTTTTAGGTTGTAAAAAGGGTCCTCTTCTAGATATAATTACATTTCGCTCCATTTTGTGCACGAGATTCTTTCATAAACATTTGTAAAAAAACACCATCTTGTGTTCATTGGTTGCAGGTATGTTAACAAACTTAATGTGTGCATCATTTAACTCAAGTTGAAAATGCTTATCAATTGAATATGATGAATAAACAAACGTTTTCTTCGCAAGTGTGTATGATTGTATACGAATTCGGAAAGGAAAGTAGAAATAACATGACCACACAAGTATATGCATTTAATTGCATAAACATGTTTACAAACATTGTTCCTGGTATTGTTATTAATACAATGTAATCGTAATCAGGTAAAAGCATGCCTTTTTATAGAAATGTAAATCATTATGCTCGTTTAGATATAATTAACACCTCCGAGGACTATATCTAAGTGATGTCGCGTCCGTATACAAATGACAATGACGTAAGTGACATCAGCAGGGTGCAGGATCAACGGGGTTTTCAGGGGTTTACACACGGGAAGAATGTAAACACTCCTTTAAGAACTTTATTTTCTCAAATATTTCAGTAATTGAATACATAAACAAAAATCTTAAGTGCATAAAAGACAGTGTTTCTGCGGTTCGCGCCGATACCTTAAGATTTTAAAATAAATCATTGCATACGTCTGAAATTGTTGTCAAAAGTTCACGTTGCGTTCTGCATAACCGTGTAAATGAATGCTGAATACATCGAATTGTTTGTCCAAGAACAGAGGCTTGTTTAAAAATTAATTCTGATGTATTTCGTATTGCCGTAAGCAGCATAAAACACTGTCTTTTATGCACTAGTTGACATTTTTAAGAAAAATCATTTAAACAAATTATTAGAAATAAGGCACCGTTTACCGTTGTGTTTACATCCATCAAAGTTTAATTGTGAACCCCACAAAGTCAGGTGATCCTATTCCCTGATTACGGAATGTTAACAATGCCAACGTATGACAAATATACAAAATAACCCATCTCAAAAGAACTCCGAACTCCGATAGTCGGATGTGACGTTATGAGGGGTATATCTTTCAATAACAATTGCGTAATATCAAAACTAAACGTATGTCGACATTTGTCTAAAGTTGTATAGTGATTGCAAAAAACATTCTCAAGTTATATTTTACTCACATTAAAGGGGCCTTTTCACAGATTTTGGCATTTTTTAACTTATTCATTAAATGCTTTATATCGATAAATGTAAACATTGGATCGTAAAAGCTCCAGTAAAAAATCAAGAATAAAATTTAAAAAAGGAAAAGAACATTGCCCGGACCAGGTTTCGAACCAGTGACCCCTGGAGTCCTGCCAGAGTCCTGTAGTAAAAACGCTTTAGCCTACTGAGCTATTCCGCCGAGTACATATCCTTGAAGTATTTTATACCTTATATAAGCAATCTTCGTAGTTTCACAAAATTTAACGACAAAAACAGAACTCTCCAAATTATTCAATCGTTTTGCGTTGCAACGCTTTATAATTTTTAGGTTTTCAAATCGTCAAAAGATGCATATAATGGCTATATTAGACCATGGTAAATGTTCAGTATTAATGTTTCCTCACAAATATCATAACTAAAACGAAAATTTGCGAATCTGAAACAACTTTTTTCAATTTTGTCAATTTACCAAAGCGTGAAAAGATCCCTTTAAAGGCGGTTCCACCGAAACCTCCGCCAACACTAAAGAGACACAAATGAGCCGCATTCTGAGAAAACTTGACTTAACGCATGTCCAAGATTAACCTGGTATTCAAGAACGGCGTTATCCGCCTTTAAGTGAATATTTCGTTTATAGAAAGTCTCTTCTATAAGCAAATCCAGTGCAACTGGAAAGTGTCTTTCCAAATTAGCATTTGCGTATTTCACAGGCTAATATGGGGGACACTTTACGCAAATACATTAAACCCAGTTTTCCCAGAACGATTCTCATATATGATTCCTTAACATATGATGACCTAAAGTTTGCCTTCCTCTTTTGTGACTTTGTTTTGCTCAACTCAGAAGATGAGCTGTGAGTATCCACTCAGCTTGGTAATGCGAATGTCGGTTACCGCAAGAACAATCTGATATCCCAGCTAATGGAGGTGTGAGTATCCACTCAGCTTGGTAATTCGAATGTCGGTCACCGCAAGAACAATCTCATATCCCAGCTAATGGAGCTGTGAGTATCCACTCAGCTTGGTTTTGAGAATGTCGGTCACCGCAAGAACAATCTCATATCCCAGCTAATGGAGTTGTGAGTATCCACTCAGCTTGGTAATTAGAATGTCGGTCACCGCAAGAACAATATCATATCCCAGCTGATGGAGTTGTGAGTATCCACTCAGCTTGGTAATGAGAATGTCGGTCACCGCAAGAACAATCTCATATCCCAGATAATGGAGCTGTGAGTATCCACTCAGCTTGGTATTGAGAATGTCGGTCACCGCAAGAACAATCTCATATCCCAGCTAATGGAGTTGTGAGTATCCACTCAGCTGAGTATTGAGAATGTCGGTCACCGCAAGAACAATCTCATATCCCAGCTGATGGAGTTGTGAGTATCCACTCAGCTTGGTAATGAGAATGTCGGTCACCGCAAGAACAATCTCATATCCCAGCTAATGGAGTTGTGAGTATCCACTCAGCTTGGTTTTGAGAATGTCGGTCACCGCAAGAACAATCTCATATCCCAGCTAATGGAGTTGTGAGTATCCACTCAGCTTGGTTTTGAGAATGTCGGTCACCGCAAGAACAATCTCATATCCCAGCTAATAGAGTTGTGAGTATCCACTCAGCTGAGTATTGAGAATGTCGTTCACCGAAAGAACGATCTCAACTCCCAACTTATGGAATATGTACACATTCTTCCTCAAACTGAGGGTTGAGACGGTGCTAACAACCAAGCTTGTGTGTACACTAAATTGAGTATGATGGTCAAACACATCTGACATTTTTTAAATTCAAAAAAACCCTAAAAAATGAGATTATTGACTAATGTATGTTCTTGGTACTAGGGCAAGATCTTCACATACCTCCTTGCTGCCGTCTTCGTCCCGCGCTGTTCCCGGCCACGCCCTGTGAGCGGGAACCACGAGGAAACACGTGGGCACACAACCCACGTGCACCATCTGTATGAGCGTGCTTAGGAAGGGGTCAGTCATGCCTGACTTACCCGGAAGTGACGGACATTTCGTACCTACAATAGAAAAAGGAGTCAGTCATGCGTGACTCGCCCGGAAGTGACGGACATTTCGTGACTGAAAAACTAGGTGCATAATTAGTTGTGTTATATATCTCTTAACAAGGCTTGGGTTTACGCTCATGGAAAGGGTCAGTCATGACAGCCGTCCCGGAAGAGACATTTCGTGACTGAAATCATTTGGTGCGTAATTCTTCTTGTTTTAAGCTTCTACTGTTGTATTGGGTTTATAGTCGTTGATACTTCAAAACCATTATTTTTCGTGTAACATTAACTTTGTTATACTTTGTGGGTTGACAGACCTACGAACTTAACATAAATGCATCTGTAAGTGACCGACGCAAATTCCGCACAAAAATTAGAAATGCACGACACAAATCCTGTTTAAACCACGATATTCCATACCGATGATTACAAATTGTTTTACAGTTTTTGGATATAATGCTTATATTGTTCTAGAGATAGAAAGCACACATTCACTTCGACTTAACATATTAAAAGTTTTATATATAATGAATGGCAACAACGCGAAAAGGCAAGCGTTTTAGAGTAACATGTTATAATAACATTGAGCACATACACATCAGTTGATTCGTGCGCTAATTTTGACAGCGCATATGTTTTATTTTATGTCTATAAAAAACGTCCGTTTAAAAATTATTTCTTAGTTTGTTCTTATGATTTGGTGTATGGTCAAATTTAATATGTACTAGTAATTGGCCGAAAAGACGATTTTATTCTGCACGTGTCATGCACGAGGCTACTCACGTGGCATGTCGTTGATCGTCTTTTCGTAGATGGGAGCACGTTTCAAGTGACTGGACACGTGACTGGACGGGACATCGACCCTCAGAGCGCTGAGGACCACAATCTTGTCAACACAGCTGCAACATAATAACATACACATTACCAGACGATTCAAATATAATTAACAGGTCGCCTTTGCGAAGAGTATATGGTGTCCACCAGGTGACCGGAAGGTCATTAGTTCGATGCCAGCTGTGGGAACATTCTTTAAATCTCCCCAAAAGTCACCAAGTACTGTTTCTACCCAGGAAACGGACTCAGAAGTTTCAACAAGCCTTAAACGTTCGATACGATCAAGCTTAAATAAGAAGGTAAACTAAACACGCCATTCACACATCATACTCAGGTCATAGAAATGCCATACACAAGCCATTCAGTCACATGTCAGTTATATTAAAGTATTCACTAGAAAACACAAACGTCTGGCGATGGGAAACATATGTTTAGTTGCACAGCTTTATATTGGGAACCACTCTTTATCTTACTATTGGGAACGGGGACCGCTCTACCACTTTGCACTGAGAACAGGAACCACTCTTTTTCTTTTTATTGGAATCGGGAATCCACTTTTTATTGGGATTGAAAACCACTCTACCACTTTGTTTTAGGAACGAGAACCACTCTAACACGTTGTGTCGGTAATGGGATCCACCTTTCCACTTTTTATTAGGAACGGGAACCACTCTTCCACTTTGTATTGGGATCGACAACCACTACAACTTTGTATTGGCAACGGGAACCACTCTACCACTTTTATTTGGAACAGGAACCTCTCTACCACTTTGAATTGAGCACATAAACCACTCAACCACTTTTATTTGAAACGGGAGCCACTTTTACACTTTGTATTAGGAACGGAAACCACTTTTTAGGGAACGAGAATCATTGCAACTCATCATGTTTCACAAGTTAATGATACGCAATTGCAATATTGATGCAATTATAATAAAAATAGATAACTTTTGTTCATTATTTGAAAGCTATCATACCCGATTGTTAATATTGTCATTTTCTACGTTCAAATATTCGCGATAAGACGAAACCGGATACTCTAAATATGCAAAAAATGTGCTTGGTCTAATTAAACACAAAACTTGGCCAAACGAAACACAAACTTCGACTTTTTGCATAAAAATAAATGAGCCTTGCTCTGGGGAAATGGGGCTAAATGCCACTGCGTTATGTGTCGTACAATAATAGCCTGTGAACTCCGCACAGGCTAGTCAGGGACGATTCTTTCCGCTTTAAAATATATTTTGTTTAAAGAAAGTCTCTTCTAAAAAAAAATCAAATATAATCGGAAAGTTTCATCTCAGATTAGACTGTGCGAATTGCAAAAGTTTTATTGGAAAGACACTTAACGCATGTGCATTGAGCTCCGTATTCCTAGAGCGAGGCACAGATCATACAATATCAATTCATTACCACGTGTACCTGCTCGTGCACATGACGACTATCCAACTGCACACGTGGTGACATGTTTCCGGCTTGAGAATCGTGTTCACCAGAATCACTGAAAACTAGATACAAATTGGCCCTTAAACAGAATAACTTAAAACTAGATACAAATTGGCCCTAAGACAAAATCACTGAAAACGAGATATGAGTCGCGGTCTGGGAAAACGGTGTTAAATGCATGTTCGTTAAGTGTCGTTGCATATTAGCCTGTGCAGTCCGCAGAGGCTTATTTTAGGGAATATTTTCCACCGCAAGTGCATTTTCGCTAAGAAATGAATTCCTTTAAACGAACATGGCATCAAAGCGGAAAGTGTCGTCCTTGACTGGACAGGCTAATCTGAGACCAAACTTTACGCACATGCATTAAATCCGCTTGTCCGTATGATATCCTGCGTTATATTTTAATGTTGAATAATCATAGCAAAAGATTGCACCATCATATTTGCTTTAAATCCAAAGTCACATAATCATTAGAATAAATGTACGGTTAAGGCATTGAGATCAACGTCCTACTAAATATCAGGATACGTTTCCAAATGATATTAACAGAGGGGGTAATCACGTGATAGTCAAGATGGCGACGTCCATACCGAGACGGTTATTTTCCCACGTTTTATACCCTTTATTACCTCTGTTTATTTTTAAATGACGCTAACTTTCCAGCCAGATCAGTAAAAATGTGATAAGCGTATTTAAATTCGTTTTATATCTCGACTTTACTCCCCGCAAATTTTCTTGGTGGAGCCCTAATTAGGTCATCCCGCTAAGAAATTTCGCACCGAGTAAAGTCGAGATAAAGAACGAATATTACTTTGCAATAAAAGACAGTAACTTTCTTCCTTATTCGGCTGGGAAGTGGGCGGAATTTAAAAAAAAATACAAGTAATACATGGTATAAAACGAGGAAAAATACCTTCCTCAGCATTGACGTCGCCATCTTGTTTGTAACGTGATAACCCCCTCTGTTTATGTGCAGTTAAATGAAATGTCTTACGATTACGGAAATAAACGGTAAATTACTCCTGTGAGAACGCGACTTTGGTATATATAAAACAATATAAAGGCTTTCTCCATGTAATGACTTAAATGTAATAATCGAGTTATTAAAAGCAATTCGAAATTTTAAAAAAATAACAGTGATCGTTAAACTCACATTTGCATTATGAAGAATTGAGGGCAATAAATTTCATTGTGTCAGTGTAATGAAAAGTGTAAAAAATGTATCAATTCTGTACAGGATAAAAAAATGTACTTAACATGGAGTGTATTTGTGTCTTAAAGATACTTAAACGAATAAGTTAAATCACACCGTCACATGAAAGAAAAAAAATCCAAAAATCCCATAGACGACAAAAACAACAGCGCACTATAAAAAGACATTGTTTAAAATCACTTCTTAAAACGATGTATTACATAAGTAATTGAGGGTCGTTCTGGGAAAACTTGGCTTAATACAAATGCGTAAAGTATAATCCTAGATTAGCCTGTTTAATCCGCACGATCGGGGACGACCGTTTTTATGGTATTTTTCTTTAAAAGTAAGTTTCTTCTTGGCAAAAATCCAGTTTACGAGAGAAGAGTCGTGCCATATTAGCCTGTTCAGACTTAACACACACACACACACACACACACACACATTAAGCTCCTTTTTTCTAGAGCGAGGTAAATAGGGTCGTAGACACGCGTTAATCAAGGATTAATTTGACAAAAACATTCATTTATATTTTAAAGTTATATAATAATCATTGCCAAAGGTTGCACAGTCATATCGATTTACTCCGAATCAAAAGACTAACATCACTTCCTTGAAAGCGATGTTTTAAAGATAAAATTATCATTTCTAGTGTATACTTGCTCATATTTCAGGTTCCAGACTTGGAGAGGCGAAAACGGCTTGTCTCGCGGGTCCAGTATCCCGAGAAGTTCCACGGCGATCCGCGCATTACACAGCTCCGGAATGTTCACGTCGGAATATTCGCGCTTCATTGTGATCCCCAGCAATGCCCGTCTAGAAAAGGGAAAAATATGTACGAGCCTTGTTCCAGGATAAGTAGTCGTAATGCACGTGCGTAAAGAAGTGAACACTGCGAAGACAAAAGTTGTAGTATTTCGCAAACGAGGTGGTTTAAAACATAATGAAAAATGGATATATGCTGATGAATACTTGGATGTTGTTAATGACTTTAACTATTTAGGTGTTACATTGAACTACACGGGTAATTTTAATCTTAATTCTCAGACGTTATATGGTAAAGGCTTAAAAGCATTGAATAATTTATTGTCAAATCTGAAAAAATACGAATGTAAACCAAGAGTAGCACTGCAGTTATTTGATGCTTTTGTTTCTCCTATTATTACGTATGGGTGTGAAGTATGGGGGTTTACCAAATCATCACAGTTAGAAAGGCTGCATTTAAAATTTTGCAAAGCTACGCTTGGTGTTAGACAATCTACAGCTAATGTAGCTGTATACGGTGAACTGGGTAGATAACCATTGTATATAAACCGATATGTACGTATTATAAAATACTGGTTAAAGTTAAAGGATAGTGATAACATTATTACCAAGTCAGTTGTTAAAGATGCTTTGTGCGATGTTAGTATAAATAGAACGAATTGGTTTAGTAAAGTTGAGAACCTTCTTACACGTTACGGTTTTTACTATGTTTGGTGTAGTGACATACCTATAAATACTAACCAGTTTATTTGTACATTTCGGCAAAGGCTAATTGATGAATATTTGCAACAATGGCAAGAAAATGTTACAGATAGTGGAGTTTTAACTTTGTATAAAACACTTAACATGTCACATGGATTTGAATCTTATCTAGATCTCATTGTGTCGAGAGATCTCAGAGTTGTATTTACGAAATTACGTATATGTTCCCATAACTTGAGAATACACACTGGTAGATACGAAAAATTAGATAGACATTTACGTATTTGTCAAATCTGCTCTACCAATGAGATCGAGGACGAATTTCATTTGATGTTTAAATGTACAGCATATGCTCATTTAAGACCAATTTATTTAAAACATTATTATAGAAATAGACCTAGTATGTTTAAGTTGATACAACTGTTTAATACAAACAACAAATCAGAATTGTTTATGTTAAGTAAATATATATCTGAAGCTTTTAAAATTCGCAACGTAGCATTGACGGATTTATAACACTGGTCATTGTATACAAGACTCAAGACTATTTATTGAAAGTATACATTACAATAACAGCTAGTTATTTGATTATAAGCTAGTTTCGTTCCAACAATACATATTTATTACCATATGAAATTAATCATTGTACCAAATAAGCATGAATATTGTTGTATATAAGTTCATCCTGTTAAATAGATTTGTTAAATAATTACCCATACTTCACTGTATAATCTTGTTGTATTAATTATTATATGTATGCATATATATATAACACAAAAAAACTGTAAAGTTTACGTGAATAAAATATGTTCTGTTCTATTCTGTTCTGTTATCCCAGATTAGTCTGTGAAGTCCTTACCGGCTAATTAGCGACGACACGTTCCGCTTTTATTGTATTGTCCGTTAAAAGGAAGTCTCTTCTTTGCGAAAACCTAGTTCAGGTGGAAAGCGTCGTCACAGATTAGGATGTACGGACTGCACAGGCTATTCTAAAACGGCACTACGCACACGCATTATGGCAAGTTGCACCAGAACAATGCTTTTTCTTTTAGCTATTTGATAGAGATTTGACGCACATTGGTCAAATTGACTTACGTTTGCAAAATTGTGATGATGGCATGCGCATGGATTTTATCTGAGAGATTGATGTTTTTTGGAACAGCAATAAATATAGGTAAATACAGACACAAAGTGAAACTTAAGCTGCACTAGCGGGAGAAAAACCTTATTCTATACTTCGGTCCTTTATTTATGGCAAGGAATCGATTGCCAAACAACGAGGCACGAAACAAATATAGTAGAAAAGACACGAACGTAAACAGCAAACAAACATACGAAGACGTTGTTTGTTTCATTTTACGTATGTACGTTTCCATAGCTGAAACGTCCTATTTGTTTCTGAGCATGGTGTCCGCCGTTCAAGCCAGTGGCCCAATGCTCGATCTCAAAGACAACACGTTTTGGTTATTCCCATAAAACAGACAACACTTTGTCTCTTCCCGTTGTAACTATTAAGTTAAAATAACTAACTTTAAAATGATCCTTGTTTTTGTAAAACGGAGCATAGTGCATGTGCGTAAAGTGTCGTCACATAATAGCCTGTGCAGTCCGCACAGGCTAATCAGGGACAATAATTTTAGGCGGAAATGTTCATCCCTGATACGCCTGTGCAGGGTTCACAGGCTGATATGGGTCGACACTTTACGTTCATGTAGTAAACCCAGTTTTCCAACCGCAAGGCTCAAAGAATTGCTAAGCATCACGTTTACATGCTGCCAGCGTTGACGTCCGTGTATCCAAGAAACACCGTCTTTTTCAGTCGGAACTCCTCGGGTTCTTCCGTAGGTTCCAAGGGGACCATGTGGTTTCGGTACGGCATAATTTTCGTCTGCTCTTGCAATTGTTGTCGCAGACGAGAAGTTTAATTTTCGACTTAACGATTATATCTAAGTATTAAATTGCTGCATCCATTAAACTAACACTATGAAACCATTGCATTTAAGTTCTTCATTCATGCATGTATAAAGATAGTTCAATGTTCACACACTGAATATTATAAGTGTTATGATTTATATTAAAGCATGATATATATGTAAGATAATAGATGGTGTATTTTTTGTTATCGTATATCTATAACTTAAATTATGCCACATTAGCATGGTTGTCACTCACACACGTAATACACTTGTAAAACAGTTTATTAAATTATAATGCTTCTTATCAAGTACATCTGAAACAACCGATATCACAGTCCGTGTCTTATCAGCACTCTTACATATGAAACAACCGATATCACAGCCCGTGTCTTATCAGCACTCTTACATATGAAAATAATCCATCTTTTTCAAAACAACGTGACATGAAAATGCTTTCAGCGCGAACTCTCTATCGGATAGAAAAAGAGCCACATAGAAACAACATATCAAAGTTGTATATTCAATAGCCTACAGAGAAATGCATATCACAGTTGTATATTCAATAGCCTACAGAGAAATGCATTTTGCCTGATTGTTACACTTGTAGGATTATCGGTTTATTAATACTTTGAGAAAATTACAATAATAAATAAAGCATGGGTCACCACTTATATAGCCTAATATTGATCAACAAGTGCCCGATTGATTCCGATAACGGAATATTGGAGAGCACTTATGACAAAAATTCATGCAATATGTGATGTATTTTATCTACAAAAGCCTTTTAAAATATGTATGTGTTTATTTGTAGATGTACGAAGGAAGGTTTTTGTTTTTCGCGTGTATAGTGAAAAGCCTGCTAGCGGAAGTTGGAAGTGTCGAAATTTTAAAATAACGAGGTTTATGTACATTATAAATGGGTAATCGAAATGGGCTTTTTACGTTTTGGTAAATTGACAAAATTAAAAGAGTTGTTTCAGATTCGCTAATATTCGTTTTAGTTATGATATTTGAGAGGAAATAGTAATACTGAACATTTACCATGCTCTAAAATATCCTTTATAATTATGCATCGTTTGATGATTTGAAAACCTGAAAATTATAAAGCGTTGCAACGCGAAACGAATGCATTTACATTTGCGTGTACATTTCTCATAGACGGCTTGAAATACCGGTTCAATGGTTCTGTTAATTTCATGTTTATTACAAAAACAGCTCGCATTGCAATGTTTAATAAGATGCTGTCAGATTATATAAGACTCGCAATACCTATCTCTATCGTTTTTAAGTGTGCTATTAAGAAAAGAGCATGAAGTCAAGAAGTTAAAAATAAAATGATAAGTAGTTATTTATTGACAAATCAGAAAATATAATGAGAACTTGTATTCGAAAAACGCACTGCTTTTTATGTTTTTATTTGTTACTTTAACAATAATAATAATAATGTTTAACATTGTTTTATTTATGGATTCTTTAAATAATTATTCATAGACATGCTTGTTTATTATGTGTTTTTAGAAATTAAGCTGTATAAATATATAAAAAATAATTTTGAAATCATGTAAACAATTGTAAAGAAAATAATTATAGTTCATCAACGTGTTATAAATGTGCATGATTTCCTAAAACATGAAAACCAATAACAACAAGACTATTGCCAAGCAATATATGTCCCCTACCGGCTCCACCTTTGTCAGATTTTTTTTATGTGTTGCCATAACAACCAGAATTCTTGACGTAGGAACACAATTAAATGACGTGCATAATCTCCATATTGCCATATCTGTCCATATTTCAAGTTTCATGAAAAGATATGAAGAACTTTTTAAGTTTTCGCAGGATCCAGAAAAGTATGACGGACTGACAGACTGACAGACAAACTGACGCACAGAGCACAAACCATTATTAGTCCCCTCCGGTGAAACCGGTAGGGGACAATTAACAAATAGTACTTACCGCATAACTTCATGTTAAAATCTTAACTGTACTTGTCATGCAGTATTATGTCGCAAAGCCTCGTTAAACACTGTGTCTTCGATATCACTAAATCAACGGACCAAGGAAACACTGCACAAAAAGATATGATCTGTCTTCATAGCAAGTGTGCATATATTTAAGGGTGTTACATTTTTCTCCTCAGCCATGAAAACCCCATTAAGGTTTTCGCCCATTTACGTCGTTCGCATCAATGGCGTGTGTAGCCAAAGAGGAACTTAATTATCCCTATTCCCACTCAGCTATATATCTGCACACATGGGTCGTCGGTCATGTAAGGCATGTGAAGATTGAAACTTCATCGTCCCTCAGATAATTAAAAGACACACAACAACAGAAAATGTTCAAAATTGGAATAGTGTGTATTGTGCACGATTGATTCCATTCTATTGCTTAATGTTCAAGTGTCAAACATGTATTTTGATGCAGCTTCTCTGAATTCAAAATTCGTAATTCGCCAAGGCATTTTAAAATAAATTACCAAGACTGTCCTCGTATAACGACGGATTGTCGCTTTAAAGACAATTGCCTAAAGATAAATATCTTACTAAATTGTATCGCTATGGACTTAAATAATTTTTATGCAAAAGCATGCCTGCACTTTCTACATTCTACAATCATGTGAATATAAGTTAATATTAATAATACTTTTATTTTATATTGTGGCACCATACACAACATCGGAAAAACACTCAAAACCCAATGAAGACACTGTGGATTAGTATCCGTTACTCATAAATGCCCAATGTAATAGCTCCGAACGCTTTGTCTTTAGATGTACGAGTTTGGCATAAGCCCAAGATCCCTGTTAAAATAAGTGTTTTCTACGTATTTAAAGTTATTTCTGGTGATAACACAGTGCAACAAATACAATATTTTGTGTCGCCTCGTTTTTATGCAATAATTTCTCACATGTCTTTGGTAATATATTTATACAAACTAATAAAGGGGAACAACTTGCGCATACACATAGCACTTAAGCATCAGTTGATTCGTGCGCTAATTTTGACAGCGCATTAGTTTTATTTTATGTCTATAAAAAACGTCCGTGTAAAAATTTATTTCTTTGTTTGTTCTTATGATTCGGTGTATGGTCAAATTTAATATGTACGAGTAATTGACCGAAAAGACGATTTTATTCTGCACGTGTCATACACGAGGCTACTCACGTGGCATGTCGTTGATCGTGTTCTCGTAGATGGGAGCACGTGCCACGTGACTGGACACGTGAGTGGACGGGACATCGACCCTCAGAGCGCTGAGGACCACCATCTTGTCAACACAGCTGCAACATAATAACACACATTACCAGACGATTCAAATATAATTAACAGGTCGCCTTTGCGAAGAGGATATGGTGTCCACCTGGCGACCGGAAGGTCATCGGTTCGATTCCAGCTGTGGGAACATTCTTTAAATCTCCCCAAAAGTCACCAAGTAATGGTTCTACCCAGGAAACCGACTCGGGAGTTTCAATGAGCCTTAGGCTTTCGATAGGTAAACTAAACACGCCATTCACACATCATACTCATGTCATAGAAATGTCATACACAAGCCTTTCAGTCACATGTCTGTTATATTAAAGTATTCACTAGAAAACACAAACGTCTGGCGATGGGAAACATATGTTTAGTTGCACAGCTTTATATTGAGAACCACTCTTTATCTTACTATTGGGAACGGGAACCGCTCTACCACTTTGTACTGAGAACAGGAACCACTCTTTTTCTTTTTATTGGAATCGGGAATCCACTTTTTATTGGGATTGAAAACCACTCTACCACTTTGTATTAGGAACGGGAACCACTCTAGCACTTTGTGTCGGGAATAGGATCCACCTTTCCACTTTTTATTAGGGAACAGGAACCACTCTTCCACTTTGTATTGGGATCGACAGGGAACCACTCTACCACTTTTATTTGGAACAGGAGCTCTCTACCACTTTAAATTAAGTACATAAACCACTCAACCACTTTTATTTGAAACGGGAGCCACTTTTACACAATCCATTTTTGTATTGGGAACGGAAACCACTTTTTAGGGAACGAGAATCATTGCAACTCATCATGTTTAACGAGTTAATGATACACAATTGCACTATTGATGCAATTATAATAAAAATAGATACCTTTTTTTCATTATTTGAACGCTATCATACCCGATTGTTAATACTGTCGTTTTCTTCGTTCAGAAATTCGCGATAAGACGAAACCGGATATTCTAAATATGCAAAAAATGTGCTTGGCCTAATTAAACACAAAACTTGGCCTAACGAAACACAAACTTCGACTTTTTGCATAAAAATAAATGAGCCTTGCTCTGGGGAAATGGGGCTAAATGCCACTGCGTAATGTGTCGTCCAATAATAGCCTGTGAAGTCCACAAAAGCTAGTCAGGGACGATACTTTCCGCTTTAAAATATTTTTTTGTTTAAAGGAAGTCTCTTCTCAAAGAAAATCAAATATATTCGGAAAGTTTCATCTCAGATAAGACAGCGCGAATTGCAAAAGCTTTAATGGGAAGACACTTTACGCATGTGCATTAAGCTCCGTTTTCCTAGAGCGAGGCACAGATAATACAATATCAATACATAATCACGTGTACCTGCTCGTGCACATGTCGACTATCCAGCTGCACACGTGGTGACAGGTTTCCGGCTTGAGAATCGTGTTCACCAGAATCACTGAAAACTAGATACAAATTGGCCCTTAAACAGAATAACTTAAAACTAGATACAAATTGGCCCTTAGACAGAATCACTGAAAACGAGATATGAGTCGCGGTCTGGGAAAACGGTGTTTAATGCATGTGCGTTAAGTGTCGTTGCATATTAGCCTGTGCAGTCCGCAGAGGCTTATTTGAGGGAATATTTTCCACCTCAAGTGCATTTTCGCTAAAAATGAATTCCTTTAAACGAACATGGCATCAAAGCGGAAAGTGTCTCCCATGACTGCACAGGCTAATCTGAGACCAAACTTTACGCATATGCATTAAACCCCGTTTTCCGTATGATATCCTGCGTTATATTTTAATGTAAAATAATCATAGCAAAAGATTGCACCATCATATTTGCTTTGAATCCAAAAAGACATAATCATTAGAATAAATGTGCGGTTAGGGCACTGAGATAAACGTCCTATTAAATAACAGGATACGTTTCCAAATGATATTAACAGAGGGGGTAATCACGTGATAGTCAAGATGGCGACGTCCATACCGAGACGGTTATTTTCCCACGTTTTATAACCTTTATTACCTCGGTTTATTTTTTAAATGACGCCCACTTTCCAGCCAGATCAGTAAAAATGTGATTAGCGTTTATTTCGTATTTAAAATTCGTTTTATTCCCCCGAAAATTTTCTAAGTGGAGCCCTAATTAGGTCATCCCGCTAAGAAATTTCGCACCGAGTAAAGTCGAGATATAGAGCGAATATTACTTTGAAATAAAAGCCAGTAACTTTCTTCCTACTCCGGCTGGAAAGTGGGCGGAATAAAAAAAATACAAGTAATACATGGTATAAAACGACGAAAAATACCTTCCTCGGCATTGACTTCGCCATCTTGTTTGTCACGTGATTACCCCCTCTGTTTATGTGCAGTTTAATGACATTTCTTAAGATTACGGAAATAAACCAATAAATGAACGGTAAATTACTCCTGTGAGAACGCGACTTCGGTTTATAAAAAAAATATAAAGGCTTTCTCCATTTAATGACTTAAATGTAATAATCGAGTTATTAAAAGCAATTCGAAATTTAAAAAATACTAGTGATCGTTTAACTCACATTTGCATTATTTAGAATTGAGGGCAATAACTTTCATTGTGTCAGTGTAATGAAAAGTGTAAATAATGTATCAATTCTGTACAGGATAAAAAAAATGTACTTAACATGGAGTGTATTTGTGTCTTAAAGATACTTAAACGAATAAGTTAAATCACACCGTCACATGAAAGAAAAAAATCCAAAAACCCCATAGACGACAAAAACAACAGCGCACTATAAAAAGACATTGTTTAAAATCACTTCTTAAAACGATGAATTACATAAGTAATTGAGGTCGTTCTGGGAGAACTTGGCTTAATACAAATGCGTAAAGTATCGTCCTAGATTAGCCTGTTTAATCCGCACGATCGGGGACGCCCGTTTTTATGGTATTTTTCTTTAAAAGTAAGTTTCTTCTTGGCAAAAATCCAGTTTACGAGAGAAGAGTCGTGCCATATTATCCTGTTCAGACGTAACACACAAACACACACACACACATTAAGCTCCTTTTTTTCTAGAGCGAGGTAAATAGGGTCGTAGACATGCGTTAATCAACGATTAATTTGACAAAACATCCATTTATATTTTTAAGTTATATAATAATCATTGCCAAAGGTTGCACAGTCAAATCGATTTACTCCGAATCAAAAGACTAACATCACTTCCTTTAAAGCGATGTTTTAAAGAAATAATTATCATTTCTAGTGTATACTTGCTCATATTTCAGGTTCCAGACTTGGAGAGGCGAATACGGCTTGTCTCGCGGGTTCGGTATCCTGGGAAGTTCCACGGCGATCCGCGCATTACACAGCTCCGGAATGTTCACGTCGTAATATTCGCGCTTCATTGTGATCCCCAGCAATGCCCGTCTAGAAAAGGGAAAATGTATATGAAAAATATGTACGAGCCTTGTTCCAGGATAAGTAGGCGTAATGCACGTGCGTAAAGTGTTATCCCAGATTAGTCTGTGAAGTCCTTACCGTCTAATTAGGGACGACACTTTTATTATATTGTCTAAAACGGCACTTTACGCACACGCACTATGGCAAGTTGCACCAGAACAATGCTCTTTCTTTTAGCTATTTTGATAGAGATTTGACGCACATTGGTCAAATTGACTTACGTTTGCAAAATTGTGATGATGGCATGCGCCTGGATTTTATCTGAGAGATTGATGTTTTTTGGAACGGCAATACATATAGGTATTGGTTAAACAGACACAAAGTGAAACTTAAGCTGCAATAGCGGGAGAAAAACCTTATTCTATACTTCGGTCCTTTATTTATGGCAAGGAATCGATTGCCAAACAACGAGGCAAAAAAGAAATATAGTAGAAAAGACACGAACGTAAACAGCAAACACACACACGAAGACCTTGTTTGTTTCATTTTACGTATGTACGTTTCCATAGCTGAAACGTCCTTTTTGTTTCTGAGCTGTCCGCCGTTCAAGCCGGTGGTCCAATGCTCGATCTCAAAGACAACAAGTTTTGGTTATTCCCATTAAACAGACAACACTTTGTCTTCATACGTCTCTTCCCGTTGTAACTATTAAGTAAAAATAACTAACTTTAAAATGATCCATGTTTTGGTAAAACGGGGCTTAGTGCATGTGCGTTAAGTGTCGTCACATAATAGTCTGTGAAGTCCGCACAGGCTAATCAGGGACAATCATTGTAGGCGGAAATGTTCATCCCTGATACGCCTGTGCAGGGCTCACAGGCTGATATGGGTCGACTCTTTACGTTCATGTAGTAAACCCTGTTTTCCAACAGCAAGGCTCAAAGAATTGCTAAGCATCACGTTTACATGCTGCCAGCGTTGACGTCCGTGTATCCAAGAAACACCGTCTTCTTCAGTCGGAACTCCTCGGGTTCTTCCGTAGTTTCAAAGGGGACCATGTGGTTTCGGTACGGCATAATTGTCGTCTGCTCTTGCGATTGTTGCCACAGACGAGAAGTTTAATTTTCGACTTAACGATTATATCTAAGTATTAAATTGCTGCATCCATTAAACTGACACAATAAAAAACCATTGAATTTAAGTTCTTCACTCATGCATGTATAAAGATTGTTCAATGTTCACACACTGAATATTATAAATGTTATGATTTATATTAAAGCATGATATGTATGTAATATAAACGATGGTGTTTTTTTGTTATCGTATATCTATAACTTAAATTATGCCACATGAGCACGGTTGTCACTCACACACGTAATGCACGTGTAAAACAGTTTATTAAATTATAATGCTTCTTATCAGTTACATATGAAACAACCGATATCACAGTCCGTGTCTTATCAGCACTCTTACATCTGAAACAACCGATATCACAGTCCGTGTCTTATCAGCACTCTTACATATGAAAATAATCCATCTTTTTCAAAACAACGTGAGATGAAAATGCTTTCAGCGCGAACTCACTTTCGGATAGAACAAGAGCCACATAGAAACAACATATCAAAGTTCTATAGTCAATAGCCCACAGAGAAATGCATTTTGACTGATTGTTTCACTTGAAGGATTATCGGTTTATTAAATCTTTGAGGAGATTACAATAATAAATAAAGCATGGGTCACCACTTGTATAGCCTAATATCGATCAACAAGTGCCCGATTGAATCCGATAACGGAATATTGGAGAGCACTTATGACAAAAAATAATGCAATATGTGATGTATTTTATCTACAAAAGCTTTTTAAAATATGTATGTGTTTATTTGTAGATGTACGAAGGAAGTTTTTGTTTTTCGTGTGTGTAGTGAAAAGCCTGCTAGCGGAAGGTGGAAGTGTCGAAATTTTAAAATAACGAGGTTTATGTACATAATTAAATGGATAATTTAAATGGGCCTTTTTACGTTTTGGTAAATTGACACAATTAAAAGAGTTGTTTCAGATTCGCTAATATTCGTTTTAGTTATGATATTTGAGAGGAAATAGTAATACTGAACATTTACCAAGCTCTAAAATATCCTGTATAATTATGCATCTTTTGATGATTTGAAAACCTGAAAATTATAAAGCGTTGCAACGCGAAACGAATGAATTTACATTTGCGTGTACATTTCTGATAGACGGCTTGAAATACTGGTTCAATGGTTCTGTTAAATTCATGTTAATTACAAAACCAGATCGCATTGCAATTTTTAATAAGATGCTGTCAGATTATATAAGACTTGCAATACCTATGTCTATCGTTTTTAAGTGTGGTATTAAGAAAAGAGCATGAAGTCAAAAGTTAAAAATAAAATGATAAGTAGTTACTTATTGACAAATAAAAAAATATAATGAGAACTTGTATTCGAAAAACGTACTGCTTTTTAAGTGTTTATTTTTTACTTTAACAATAACAATAATAATGTTTAACATGATTTCCTACAACATGAAAACCAATAACAACAAGACTATTGCCAAGCAATAAATGTCCCCTACCGGATCCACCTTTGTCAGCATTTTTTTGTTGTTGCCATAACAACCAGAATTCTTGACGTAGGAACACAATTAAATGACGTGCATAATTTCCCTATTGCCATATCTGTCCATATTTCAAGTTTCATGAAAAAATATGAAGAACTTTAAGTTTTCGCAGGATCCAGAAAAGTATGACGGACTGACAGACTGACAGACTGACAGACAAACTGACGCACAGAGCACAAACCATTATTAGTACCCTCCGGTGAAACCGGTAGGGGACAATTAACAAATAGTACTTACCGCATAACTTCGTGTTAAAATCTCAACTGTACTTGTCATGCAGTGTTATGTCGCAAAACCTCGAAAAACACTGTGTCTTCGATATCACTAAATCAACGGACCAAGGAAACACTGCACAAAAGGATATGATCTGTCTTCATAGCAAGTATTTAAGGGTGTTACATTTTTCCCCTCGGCCATGAAAACCCCATTAAGGTTTTAGCCCATTTACGTCGTTCGCATCAATTATCAATGGCGTGTGTACCCAAAGAGGAACTTAATTATCCCCATCCCCACTCAGCTATAAGATCAGCACATATGGGTCGTCGGTCATGTAAGGCATGTGAAGATTGAAACTTCATCGTCCCTCAGATAATTAAAAGAAACACAACAACAGAAAATGTTCAAAACTGGAATAGTGTGTATTGTGCACGATTGATGCCATTCTATTGTTTAATGTTCAAGTGTCAAACATGTGTTTTGATGCAGCTTCTCTTAATTCAAAATTCGTAATTCGCCAAGTCATTTTAAAATTACTTACCAAGACTGTCCTCATATAACGACGGATTGTCGCTTTAAAGACAATTGCCTAAAGATGAATATCTTACTAAATTGTATCGCTATGGACTTAAATAATTTTTATGCAAAAGCATGCCTGCACTTTCTACATGCTACAATCATGTGAATATAAGTTAATACGGGCAAAAGCCGGCGAAGCGGGCGTTGACCGTTCATACATATGGGAATTTAGACATAAAATTACATAGGAATACCACATATGGATACGTCTCAAAAAAATTTGCCACGCGACATATATTTTCGCGATGCTATTTATGACCTTGAACAAATCAAAAACACTTTGACATATGCTAAATCACATGTAAATACATACCTCAGGAAAAGTTATATCAATGACATCATAATTGTGTAGCGAATCGCACTAAATATTCTCGCATTATTTGTTTTTCTTCGCAACCGTTCCGGAATTAAGTCATTACTAAATTATCTCCCCTGAATGCTCTTCTTCAGTGGGTATAAACCGAAGACTGGTTCACTACATATAGTGACAGTCTTTACCAAACACAATTAAAGTGAACATAACCCGTCTTTAATATATTGCCGAATCTCAGATTTCTGTCGAATTTATGTGCTTTGATCTTTTCGATATCTTATTGTTATTATTATCCTGACAAAGCACAAACGCTTGTTAAAAAATTATTTGTTTTAAACATTATAGTTGGCATCTCTATTCTTCCAGTATTCTCGCGGTATTTCAATTACGACACCCTACTGTTTATTTGTCAGAATATGTGACGCATTTTCCATTCGCTCTCAGAAAGCATTCTATACATAGATGGTGACGTCACTTCGTTATTGTCAGTAAGACCGGTGTGTACACAATGTCTCAGAAAGAAGTTTTACGTGTGATCATGAGCAATATTCTGGCAAGTTGGCGTTGTTATCCACCAGAAACACATTTATTCACAAAATTTAAAGATATTCCGATCTAACTTTTTAGTCTTTTAGCTTTAATTTTTAACGTATTTACACCTCGTCTGCTCGCACTTTACCGATATCCCCGAAAGGTTACATATCACTATAATAAGTTTAGGCCTAAAACCACAAAATCCGATACCGTTGGATTTTCGTACCACAATCTTACGTAAAAAATCTCCCAGATTCGAAATCAACAAAAAACAAGACATTTATAAATTGTCTGCATTATTGATCAAATTTTAAGATATTTGTTGGTTTTCCGTTTTTAGAAGATGTTCTGTGAAGGCAAGAGCTGGGCATCATACAAGCCATGCTATCCAGCAAAACTGACAGTTTTGGTTTACAGAAATCAACAAAGGAGGGATTCCTGAACTATCAAATTTCCAAGCTATACACACAGTTATTATCTGTGGTGATCTTTATTGGTTCTGTTTGTTTACTTGGATGGAACATGTGTGAACTTTTATAGAACTTTGAAAAGTCTATATATGTCTATCTATAAACAAAAATCAGCTATTGTATAATAAGATCAGATGTGCAAACAATGTCAAAGGGTTGTTAAATTAACAATTTGAAGGCAATTATGCTGAAAAAATATGAGAGTTCCCATGCAAATTTTGTCTGTATATCAACAAGTGTCTGCCGATAATTGTCAAACTAGTAATACAAAACTTACCACAAGTATGTAAAAGCACTAAGTACCTGTGATCATTTTTAGTAAGATAGTGTAATTCTAAACAGTAGCAAATAGCTTGTTTAGTAAATGCATAATGCAATTAATATGATTTCCGTTCTATTGTGTAATTAATAAATTGGTTGTTACTTGTTAATCCATGATAAATGTTTTATGGCTAGTACAAAACCAGCAATGTTAATTTAGTAAAAAGTAATACAATAACACCACTTTGTAATTTCATATACGTTAATTTTCTTGAAATGTAGGTTGATGACAGTGTTTTAGTTTTACTTATTTTGTAACTATTATTTTATGTGCAAATAAATGATGTGAAGTGTTTTGTATCTCCACACAATACCACATACCTTTTTATATATGTACTGTGTTGTGTGTTATTTGAATGTTTAAATAAAAAATATGGATGATATAACATGATGCATTCTAATATTTGCATTCAAATTGTAACTATAGAGCTAAGTGTATGCAGTTAAGACTGATTTTAGAATTGCTACAAAATGGCTAGTTTTTTAGTGGCGACAAACTTTAAACTATTAAACAATAGTTTGGGAAAGAAAATTAGAAACCTGCAAGATACCTGTATTTATTAAATATTTTAATTGCGAATGAAGTATGTTGTTATGCTGTTACACATAATTATACATTGATAATAAATAAGAAGACAATTAGTGGTGTTAACGTTCCCCAACAGTTGAAATCATTCTTCTGATGAAGTCAGTGATATACAGACGAAAGCTCCAGGTATGACTTTCAATACCTAGTGTGTGTGTATTTGACAGTTTAAAACTTATTGGATTAAAAAAAATCCGGTCAAATTTTTCAATCAAAATTGATTTGACACATCACATGATTTTGATTATGTTAAATCAGTGTACTGTATGCTAAATGCAACTGCTTTAGCAAGCTGTCAAGTTGAATTGAGACATTTGATGAAACAAACCGTTTCCTGGGTAGGACCAGTACTTAGTGTCTATATGACGTACCATGACGTCGAAAGAGTACAAGACCTGCTGAGTAGAACGAGCAATGTACTTCGACGTACAATTTTCACCGACACTTGAGTGTTAGCCAATCAGAAGACACCTTACGTCTGTTGCTTTTAGAGATTTTTGACATTGAACATTATTATTATTATTATTATTTATACCGAATTATGCGACTATCAACCGCTTACTCATAGATATTGTGCGTATGTATTAAACATTATTATTATTATAATTTATACCAAATTATGCGACTATCGACCGCTAACTCATAGATATTGTGCGTATTTATTGACCTGGCGTGGCGGAATTAACCTCTGACTTATGCTAGACTTATGCTAGTTATGGTTATCACAAAATACGACCAACGGGGAGTTTATAATGCATTATTTATCTCATTAATGCTTGGTAACTGGTTACCGTTGGGAATTTCCTACACAATAATGCGCTGGACGGTCGTGATACTCCGCCCCGCATGATCATTTCATACACACAATATGCTGAATAATTTTAAAAAGGTAACAATTGAATCTTCTTCAAATTTGTATATATCTATTTCAATGCATTAAATACTTGAAACTTCTGTGTAGTTTTTTGCCATTCTGATATTTTTATTCATTTTGTCCTCAACTAAAAAAGAGATTTTAAACATTTATTATGAATAAATCTGAAGAAAAAGCGGCTCAAGAGACTAGTGTTTTGATTGGCTGTTCAGAAAATGTGTACGTAGAAGTACAAACATGTATGTCGAAGTACAAATTGTACTTTGACGTACAAATATATACTTCGAAGTGTATTTTATATTCATGTCGACGTACAATTATTGCACTTCAACGTACATTTCTCTGTTTAACGTGTAGGTCTTCTTGACTTTCAACCCAAATGGTACGCCATAGTATGTCTTTAGGGTTATCTAAAGAATGCTCCCACTTAAAGGATCAATACAGAGACCTCCCAGTGACTAAGCCAGTTAGCAGACACCCCATCCACTATACCACAGACACCGAACCAGCTATAAATTCCTGTGGCTATAATTTAGAAAAAAATAATAAGATGCTAAATCTTTAAGCTTGGAACATGTAACTCGTTTTAAGATTGATTTTTTTGGATGCATTACTCAATTATTGCAACAATTATCATATTTTGAACACATCATGTCCATATATTTATTAAAAATACATGGTTATCAAAAAAACTTAAAAAGCTTTTGCCCGTAAATTAGGTAGCACCTATAATCATATTATTAATAATACTTTTATTTTATATTGTGGCACCATACACAACATCGGAAAAACACTCAAAACCCAATGAAGACACTGTTGATTAGTATCCGTTACTCATAAATGCCCAATGTAATAGCTCCGAACGCTTTGTCTTTAGATGGACGAGTTTGGCATAAGCCCAAGATCCCTGTTAAAATAAATGTGTTTACGTATTTGAAGTTATTTCTGGTGATAACGCAATGCAACAAATACAATAGTTTGTGTCGCCTCGTTTTTATGCAATAATTACACACATGTCTTTGGTAATATATTTATACAAACAAATAAAGGGAAGCAACTTGCGCATACACAAAATAGATCGGTACTTCCGTTTAAAACTATGCAAGTGAAAAACAGATAAGTAACTATTAATGAACAAAATCTATTCTCAAATATTCGTCGATATAGATATCGCTATCTTATTTTTCTTGTGAACCACTTTATTTTAGTCTTGTAATAAATAACAAAGTCTAACTTACTTTCAAATCATGTGCACGTTGTATTCGGATAGTTCCAAGTCCGAAACCTTCATTGAATATTTGTAGTGTTGCTACTCAATGTTTGCACAAGGTACCGTACATTATTCTTCATATACCGATTTTATGAAAATTGACAGTACATTTAATTCGTGCATTAATTTGTTTATTATTTGCAAAGAATGCAAAGTCGGTGGCAGTGTTCTCTCTTCATGGCACGGATTAATTTCTCAACATTCATTTCAAAAGTATTAAAAAACAGTGTTTTTAGAATAAACCTATACATTTTTTATTTAAATACAACGAAGAACACGAAAGTCTTAGAAACGGAGTTTTGTCCATTCAAGTTTAAAAATTAAGTGAATAAAGAATGTATATTACATGAATTATTGGTTTCCCAACATAACCTATTTTGGTCCGTTCTATACAATAATGAAAGAAAAATGAAAGTAAATTTGTTTTGACTTAATACTGTGTTTTTGGTCTAAACCTATGCGTTTCTGCCTTCTGATTCTATCGTTTAGTCAATGTTCGATGACAAGATTTCCAAAATGCAGATCAGAGATCTTGAAACTGATATATGGCATACAAACGGTATATGATGAACAAATGGTATCATTATTGTACCTAGTATTCGTGTTAGTTATGCAAATGTATTTTAAGCGTGAAATATTACTAACTAATTCATATATGTAAGTTTCATTATTCTTAGATTTAAGTAATAAGGGTCCAAAAAAGCATGCCTTCTATTTTACCTCACGTTGAAATTTGTGAGTGGATAACGTATACGATATCAAATACAAACCATTTAATTCCTCGGTTTCAGATAAGACTTTTATAGTGATTTAATTATTTAAGTCACTATAACCTATGGACAACACCGGGGTTAAGTAAGCTCAGACATAGCAGTTTCTAGAGATATAAATGGTTTTTTGCTTTTTTTCCATTTACAGACTCAAAGATGACGGGCCCAATGTCGTGGGTTGGCATGTTTCTGAACATTAAGATCTATTGCAATATGTCTTTAAGTCATTCTTTTGTTAATCTGAACGCATTTGTATATTTCGGTAACGGAGAGAAAGACCAGGAGACAATCAATGACAACCATATTTGACATACATTTCAAAATCCCACATCTTGTTTCAGTGAAGGTATTTGAAGGAAAATCTTGACGTGGATCAACGGATAACAGGCACAAGATGGCGAATTACCACAATAGCTTTCCTTCATCGATGGGTTTATGAAATATGATTCAAACAGGAACAGGAGAACTCGACGAACATAAACCTGTCATATAATAACACACGCAGGGTTTGTCAATTTAGGAACGCAAATAACACAAACTGTTGTGTCAACTCTCATAGATTTTTCCATTTTGGGTAGCCGTCACTGCATTGATAAACTACACCTGTAAAATTCCTTTATTTATTTTGAATTGTGATGGTAGAGGACATTCTTTAAGTACACTTAAATGATAAAGTAATTATTCTAGGTCGAGTTTGGAGGTCTTTAAAACCAATGAAAACACCGGGTGTTTGTTTGCATTTATGATTCCAAGTCGATGACCAACGTTTTGTCCATGTTTGTGACTTGTTTTGTTCATGTGTATCTCGTCTAGTGTTTGTTTCGGGTCTTGCTCCTTATAAATTGGGTACTTGTCATAAATACAGGATCGCATTGTATAATAAGGGTTTCCTCTACTGCTGGTGCAGCTAAAGTTTCCCTGTATGTGTATTGACAATAGCTCAAAAATGTTTCTCAAAGTGTTGTGCCATTCAACTCCTATAAGACATGCCATACTGACCTTTCATACCCTTACCTTTGAGATAAGTTTTTTTTTAACACGTCTGACTGTTGTCTCTTTTAAAGCTCTTTCTGAAGAGTGTTAATTTGTAGGCTATGGATATGATGACGATTCAGACAATAACTAACGGGGAGCAACCTGCACGGAGAAATACATGTTTTTGTTTTTCCATTGAAAACTATGTTATTTTGTATGATTTCAACTTTGAAGGAAGCGAGCATTGTTTGAATAGTATATCTCGATATGGAAAACAATGATCAATCTCTTGCATGTACCACTTAGATCTGACTAATATGATTCTAGCTAGGTTTATCTAACACTTAAATAATGTGTATGGAATATTCGGGTAAGACAATATCCAAAACTTTGGGTACCGGTTTTGGTTACTTATTATTGGAGTTTGTATGAGTAATTTATTCCCTATTTTTTAATGTAGGGCACATGCAAATCTTGTCTCCTTTTATATGCTTGTGAATAATTTTTAGACCAAACCAACTTACGATGTTACGGTATTCACTTTTTGTAATCAAACGAACCATTCTGAACAAATGTTTATAGCTGAAAAGAAGTTGTGGTAAGCTTTTTATGTAAATTCCACGATGATGAAATAACACTCCCCAGAAGCTCGTGGACAAGAATGTGTAAATTTAACCCTCTTTGGCTGCCCAAATTAGAAGTAAAACTTCATATATATTTATATATCTGAAAACTACGAAATGTAGGCTTTCTAATGATATATAATTTGTCAAAATCGGCCGAGAAATAAAAGTAAATTAGAAAAAAAGACGTTAGTGGGTATATCAAAATGTATAACCTCGGCGCTTCGATGTACGCTAATCGATAGCTACTGGTTACGTAACAAAGTATCGACAAGGTTAAACGCGCGTGGGTAAAACATAAAATGTGTATTTCTTGTGTTTAACTCGCTATATATCCATTAATAACAACGGACATATACTAAAAGTTATATTTTTTGAAAGAGGAATTAATAAGCAACAAGATAACGTTTAAACCAATAAAATCGGATGATAAGTTTTTGCATAAATTTGAATTGACTACAGTAAGGGTCAAATACTCGTTTCAACTCCTGTCAATATACGCTCCGTGGTGGGATATTTGTTTTGATCCATTGATATTTGGGGAGGTTATGGGCCTTGGACTTATTTTTGTTTCTATGATAACCGTTTTCCGTATTTTTTACGCAAGCCAATCAAGGACGACACTTTCTGTCTAGAGTAAATTTATTTTTAGTGTTGTCAATTATTAGCCTCTGAAGACTGAGGCAAAACTGCAAGCAAATGCATTAACCCTTTCAGTGCTGGAAGCGAATTTTGAAGGCCTTTGCAAACAGTTTGGATCCAGATGAGACGCCACAGAACGTGTCGTCTCATCAGGATCCAAACTGTTTGCTATTCTGATAGTATTCTTGGAAAAAAAATCGAAGAAAATGCTAATTAAAAAAATTCAGCAGACGACATTTTAGCAGACTACAAATTTCCCAGCATGCAAAGGGTTAAACCCCATTTTTGCAGAGCTAGACCCATATTGACTGAAGTTATTACTCAGCTCATGGTAAAACCGTGTAAGAATTGTACTGCTTGTTGTTGGGTATCATTATGTAGAAAAGTAATCCTGTATTTACCTGTATACCGATAGTTTGTACTTGTTTCATGACATGTTTGATTCTTTTTGTCACTTTTAGTTCATTTACACCACCAAGTGTTTTGTAACAATTGTATTGGCTTTAGGTTAAAGAATGCATGGGAAAAGCTCAGACATTTGTTATATGCATATGCATAAAGCCCGTTTTCCCCAGAACGTGGCTTATTTGATTAAAAACAGTCATGTTATAATATAAAGATTACTTTATTAAGCTTTCCAGTATGTCCATTGTGATTTTGCTATGTACCATGAACAAAGTGTCATGGGCCAAAGAAATTTCAAGTCATTGTACCAAGTTTGTTAAACATTTTATATATGAGTCGCGTTCTGGAGAAAACTGGGCATAATGCATGTGCGTAAAGTGTCTTCCCAAATTAGCCTGTGCAGTCCGCAGAGGCTAATCAGGGACGACACTTTCCGCCTTAACTGGATGTTCTTGTAGAAGAGACTTCCTTTTAACGAAAAATACCATAAAAGCGGAAAGTGTCATCCCTGATGCTGTCTGGACAGGCTAATCTGGGATGACACTTTACGCACATACATTATGCCGAGTTTTCTCAGAACACGACACATATAATGATTCTGATATATTGTTGTTCTGTACATTTAATATCTGTTATATGTATCCGTTGACTCTTCATATTTGAGGGTGTTATATGAAACGGGTGTTTAATGCATGTGCATAAAGTGTCGTCCCAGATTAGCCTGTCCAGTCCGCACAGGCTAATCAGGGTTGACACTTTCCGCTGTTGATATTTTTAGTTTCAAAGAAGTCTCTTCTCAGCAAAAATTAAGTTTAGATGGATAGTGTTGTCCCTGATTAGCCTGTGCGGACTACACAGGCTAAACTGGGAATAAACTTTATGTACATGCATCAAACCCTCTTTTCACAAAGCGCGACACATTTAAGGGTGTTGAGTGTAAATTTCTTGATCAACATTTTAATAGAATATTTATTCTATTGTAAATAAAATAAATGAAAGAAAAGTAACATTGTTTGCTTGTAGTTTATTTGTATGATATAAAAGACTATCAGAGCTTCAATAGTTATGCTCAACTTTGCTATGCACAATGGTTGAATTATAGTAAACACCGATGTGACACATGAAAACTATAATGTACTTCCCTTCTTCTTAATTATTTTTTATCGAGTGCAACGGGATTGTCTCCCATATGGCCATCGCCCCCAGAAAGACGTGTTAGTTGGTTACGGGGGATAGTGCAAGATACAGGAGACACCCCGTTCCAGAGGTGACCCTGGGTCTTTTAGTGCCTGGTGTATAGCACCTAGTACACTGCACCTCGGTTTAACGTCTCATGCGAAAGACGAGTTGGTAGGTTAGGTGCAGCGGGGGATCGAACCAGCGATCTCTGGATTGTGAAGCCAGTGTGTTACCTTCACAATCCACTACCCTATGTGTCACATTTTAGTTGAAGAGCTTATGTTACATAAGTGACCCAGATGACCTTGACCTTTAGAATCATAGAGCAATAGGTTTCTTTGTTTCATAAAGACCAATCACCTTGGGTAAACCTTTTCCCCCTTTAAAAGCAAAGTGTCAATTGCTATAAGCAAACAGCATAAAACCATATCAGCATGCGAGTAACTCGCAGTCTGTTCAGGTCTTATGCTGTTTGCTGCTCATCAGTATCTGAGGGTTGGAAATGAAGCTTGTAAAACTTGAATATAGTAAGAAAGGTATTTAATTAAATGTTACTTTCTAAGGGACTACAAATGCGTCAACATACGTATCTAAGTGGTAAAGGGTTAAGATAAGAGCTAGAATGCTTCAAATGAACAGTTAGAAAAAAATAGAATGGAAATCACAGTGAGATTCTGGACTACTGACAGACGGACAAACACGTCAAAAACAGTGTCTTCTCCAGCTGAGTGTGATACATCAAAATACCACATGCATTCTTGGTTTCATTAATCAGGTTATAACAACACATTTTATGTCGTAAAATATCAGTATATGTTTATTCAAATAAATTGTATGTATCATTTTTTAAACCAAACAACACAAAACGGAATACTAAATTAGCCGCACTCCGTGAAAAGGGGGTTTAATGCATGTGCGTAAAGTGTCTTCCCAGGTTAGCCTGTGAAGTTTGCACAGGCTAATCTGGTACAACACTTTCCGCCTAAACTGGATTTTTGCTAAGAAGAGATTTTCTTTAAAAGAAAAATATCATAAAAGGGGAAAGTGTCGTCCCTGATTAGCCTGTGTGGACTAATCGACGACAAGACTTTACGCACATGAATTAAACCCCCTTTTCACAAAGAACCGCTCAAATGTATTAATATGACAGATCATATCATAGGTAAGACTGTTTGAGCACAATTGAAAATTAATTATTCCACACTACACATTTGAATCCTATGCATGATTTTGATGCTTTACTTTTCTGAATTGTGCCTTCTGTATGTCATATGCAACCAGAAAAAGACGTCATAACATGGTGGTCATGCACCTCTAATAATTTATGTCCTTTATAACTCCTTCAGTGTGGTTAAAAAATAAAATCATTCAGATCAATGTATAAATGGTTGAGCAAAAGACTGGTTACCGTATCATACTTGCAACGTTTTGAGAGAACCGAGCTATATGCATGGATGTAACGTTTCGTCCCAGAATAGCCTGTGCAGTCTGTACAGGCTAATATGGGAAAGCACTTTCTGCCCAGACCATTTTTTTCAGTTATAAGAGACTTCAATGAAAAATTCCATAAAAATGGAAAGTGTCTTCCCTGATTAGCCTGTTCTGAATGCACAGGCTAATCTGTAGCCTGTTCTGAATGCACAGGCTAATCTGAGACAACACTTTACACACATGCATCAAATCCTTTTTTCCCAGAGCACAACTCGTATTTGTGAATAACAAGCAAATTCGTTGAATTGATATCCCTCGCCAATATGCTTATTGAAACAAAAGTTTCCTGGACGCCCTTTGACCTTAATGTGTGACCTTGACCTTAGCCCCTAGGATTATGAGTGTTGAATGTGAAGCACCCCCAGATGATTGAGAACAACTATGGCAAGTTTCATGGCTCTGGGTCATGTGTTAATGGAGATAAAGCTCTAAGCTTATATCAAAAAGCATTTTTTCAAGAAACAAAGGGCCATAACTCCGTTATTAACAGATGGTGTACAATGAAATTTGGCGTGCATCATCCTCTTATCCATATATATGCTTATACCAAGTTTCAATGAAATCCGCCAAAGCACTTCCAAGATATGGCTTCGGACGGACGGACGGACAATGATAACAAGATGTTACAACTGGTTCAAACTCAATCCTTCATATATAATGACTTTTAAATCTCAACAATTGAGTTAACAAATGCTACCGTAACAGCTTGCTTAAGTATAATTAACAGTCATGTATCTGAATAAATCAATAGCTGAAAATCAATGCAGAATACTTGTGAGGTTAAAACAAAGACAGATCCAAGAACAATAACATCATGGGCTAGTTGACATACTTGATGGTGTACTGCTTAACAAAGTACCTATTTAGATAACATAGTTTAGAGTGTACTGTCTATAACAAAGTACCTATGTTAACCTATGTTAATATTGCTGGTAATAGACAATAAGATTAATTCCACAGGTAGCTTAGTCTTAAATATTTGAAGATCTAACAATTTTAGAAGTGGAAAAAAACGCCCGTAAATTTTATCAAATATTGTTGCAAAAGCTGGAAAATTGAATACAAGCATATAACTATAAACAAACATAAATGTTTAGTTCTTGAATGCTTCAAGAACATGCTACATGGCCAAAAGAAAATGTTTAGAGCTGGAATACTAAAAGCACATACTACATAGCCAATGGACAATGCTGATAACATATTATAAATTCAGGATTTTTGTTGGTTTGGGTGGATAATTGATTTTTATTCACAAGGGAATGGAGAAATATATATATTCAAGAGTGGCGCACCAATTTTTGAAACCGCAAACATGCATTAAATAAATAGCAACGTTCAATTTCATTTCTTGCTTTGTCTCATTTCTACATTCAGATTTAGTATTTATTATAAAAAATATTACATAATATTATACGACCTAAAACACTTATTTTTTACATAAAACAATAATTATAAGATGTATTTAGTTAATTGATAATGTATGTATACATGTATTAGAAAACTTTAAAACCAGTAATTGTCCTGGATTTCGTGGTTGGAAGTAAAGAATTTGTGTCCAAAGAATAATATACATTCTTTCAAGTCTACACTCTTCCTTAAGATGACAGGAAGCACATGTTTATCACAGATCCATAATGAATACATACAGTATACAGCTGTACAATCTTGATTATATATTTTGTCCAATAAAATACATGTTACATCTAATTTTTGATTAACCCATTTATGCCTAGTGTCTAGAAAGAAGGCCTTGGAAAACAGCGTAGACCCAGATGAGACGGCGCATCATGCGGCGTCTCATCTGGGTCTGCGCTGTATGCTTAAAGGAATTTCTGTAAGAAATATTCTAAATATAGAAATAAATATACTAGACATCCCTAATTTTGGAAATAAATTTATCCAATTTAGAAGGATGGGAGAGTCCACTAGGTGTAAATGGGTTAACTATTTATTTGATAAAAGAGGATGCAAACTATTTACCGTAATGAACTTGATTAATAGTCTGAAATATAAAAATATTAGTGTTTATTAATTAATTGATTGAATGTAAAAACTTTATTGTGGATATGATTCTGACATATTAAAAAAGCTAATAGGTCTCAATCAACAATTTAAACAAAGTAAGAGCTCGTGTTATAAGGTACCCATAGAGCCATGCGTGAAACAAATAATATACATTCTTTCAAGTCTACACCCTTCCTTAAGATGACAGGAAGCACATGTTTATCACAGATCCATAAAGAATACATACAGTATACAGCTGTACATACTGATAACATATTTTGTCTGATAAATTTCATGTCACATAAAATTTGATTCAAGTGTAGACCAAGAAACTGTTGAATTTACCGTACATTTCTGTATCAAACACTGTGTATACCATAACAGTCTTCATGGTGCAATTTTTAATCAAATAACCTATATACATGTCCTTGCATAGAAACAGATATAGTATTAAAAAAAATCCAATAGCCTGACTATAAAAATATATATAACTTGAATAGTTCGTATTAAGACTACCATAATCAATGCCGGTGGGAGCCTTATATTTTCCTAATGGAAGATGTTCAATAAATTCAAAATACAGCCATAGGCATAATAATTAATACATACCACAACCAGGAAAAAAAATGATTCTGTAGCTGCACGTGCAAACATTTTAGCTAACTATTTATAAAGAGCATGTATTTTCATTGAATATTAAACTTAAACAAAAAATAAGCTATGATAATTTTTTAGAAATGAACAGGGGAAGCGTTCATTTGGGGATTCAGCAATGTTTTTGTGTGTCAATTTTGGGGCAAAAATTAGGCCGCATTCCCAAGCTCAATAGTATATATTTTTCCTTAATTGCTGCCAGAAATTCCTGATGGAAGGTTTAAAAACAATAATATTTATTAATCAGAATATTAGGTCCATCTCCCTATTCAGCTCAAGTAATTACACTTAAGTAATTATAACATTTAAATCACTTTTGCCTTTTATTCTCCATTTTATAACAAACCACACCAATTTTAGTCAAAACAACTCAATTTTCAAAAGCAAAGGTTCCTGGCCCAATTCCCAAAATAGTAAAAAACACAAACAATATCAGGTAAAAAAGTATGCTCAAGCCTCAAAATATTTCTCCCAGAATACAAGAAAACCACCCTCCCTCTAATTGGTCTCCCACTCAAGCTTGGGGATTTGTGTATTACAGTTTCCGTGGTATATGTTGATGTGTCCCTCGCAGGTAAAATACTGATCAAACACGTCAGCGTAGCCATTATCTTTCCACCATGTGCAGAGCTGCCTGTTCCATGTGCATGGTAACACGTAGAACAACTCCATGTGCTCCACAGATATCAGTGTGTAGAAGTCTTGATCTCCCAGGTGACCTTTAAACATATATTTCTGTGACAGATTCTCTACAACCTGAGATGATATGAGAGAGTTATAGAGCTGTGACGCTCTCATCTTGTCTAAATCAAGCAGGAGAACTCCGCTGTTAAAGCCTGTGGTTCCATTAGGTGGAGGCCCGCCTACCATTGTGTCCTTGACCTTGTTTCTGTACATATGAAAGTTATGCCGATACACGGGCTGAGCATCGTTTGCTATGCCCATAATGTTGCTGCTTGAAAACTTATCAAAATGCGTGAACAATTCTGCAACATCAGCATTAAATTTCAGATCTGAATCCAGCATGACCACTCGGTGCAGTTGTGGAAGGACTCTGTGTATAACTATGGAGAGGAAGAAGAGGGCGTCACTGTAGTATGCCCCAGGCTGATAGCTGAAGAACTTCTGCATATCGGAAACTATTTCATGCACTTGTCTGGTGATTGAATCAATATCCAGATGTTGAAGCTGCAAAACAAAAGCAGGACTGATAACCATTCAGAGATTTTTTTTATGTGTGAGTCCTGCGCCCTGGACTCACAAAAACCTCTGGGGATGCAAAGTTTTGAATTATGTGAGTCCCAAAAATGCAATGAAATTTCTCAAAAAATGATATCGTTTAATATTTGAACTCATTCTTTCAATTCTGGGACTCATAGATTTGCAAGTTATCGAGTCCCAGGACTCAGATGAGAAAATTTGTAAAAATATCACTGAATATAGAATGGAAAACATTTAAGACTATGGAAAATTTGTAATTTCAGGGCTCTGACACTGTAGAAACTCGGAAAGGCTGAACTATGCTCAATTGGTCATTGTCGGCTCCGGTACTACTTTTGTTACGTATTATGTAATGCGTTCAATGACATCAGATTTAGTGTGGGAATAAAACTCGGTTCAATGACATCAGATTTAGTGTGGGAATAAAACTCGGGTACAGTTTAATCTGGCCGGGTACATGTAAGTTCATTTTCTGTACTCGGGGTATATATAAATATACTTAAGAATGAGCAGGGTACATTTAAGTAGTTTTCAAGCCGACAATGACCAATCGAGCCTGAATCACAATTATGTTGATTGACATTAAATCAATTTATTATAAACATTGAATGAAACAAATAAAAAGGACAAAAATGAACCCAGCTTGTGTGTTTTTTGGATACTATTATTAATAATATCAAAACACAATATCAAGCCGCACATGGATTCAATCTTTCAATGGTCTGAAAATACTTTTGTAACAATCTATCTTCCATAACTATTTAAGGTCAGATCTTAATCAAGGCTTACTGTTCAAAGTAAAACAAACTTTGGTGGATTATTGTGTTTAAGTGTTAAAGTATCTACCTGGTATTTGCTGGAATCTGCCACCTCCAGAAGAATAGATCTGGCAATCTCCTTGCTTTTTTCATCTCCCAAAATATGAAGATTCACAGGTCGTCGCGCAAATCTGAACATTGATCGCACAGTTGTTTTAAATTTATCTTGAAGACCTGGGTTACTCTCAGCTTTGGTGAAAGTGATCATCACATCATGTCTCTTTTCAACGCCTGTGTCTTTCTCTGATTTAGTCTTAGATTCCGAAATTATTTTGTGATCATTTGTCTTAAAATTTTCATTTGGTTTCATAGATTCTTGCATATTTCTAAGGCCAGAAATTTTAGGAGAACTTGCATAGTTGTAGAAACAGTATACCCCAAGTATAACTATTAGTAAACACAAGACCTGGAGTATTTTTGAAGAATTTATCAGTTTAAAAGCCATCCTTAACAACCCCATTGTGAAAGTGAAAGCGGATATGCGAGCAATGCCTTTAATATGCTGATATTTGAATTATCCCATATCCATCCGGAGATCCTTGGTGGTATTTAGGATGACCGGAGTTTATGTGGCATCAAACTTAATAAGCGGTCCATTTCGGTATTTAAAGTAAGTATGAAATTATGTTACTATGGCAGAAATATTTGTCTTTAAAACATAATGCTACCCTTAACAGTATTTAAATGACTGCGTTTTTTTTCCAAATTGCGAATGTGTTGATGAGAGAACCGAGAGAATATGGCTCCTCCGGTGAATAAACATCTAAATGTTTTTTTTCAACAGCCAATCAGAAGTCGTCGTGATAGTAAACTGTAATGGCGGATAATTAAAACGTCTTGCTGTTGTTATTTCAAGTCAATGAATCCGCTAACAAGCCAAGAAAAAGGTATAGGAACATGCATTGTAAAATATATTTATGAAAGTCGAAACTTTTAATTAAACCATGAACGACTGACTTGTGGAAAGGTTTAGACGTTTTAAATGTCACATTGTTCAAGTTTGGACATGAAACTAGATTGTTTTGGCAGCCGTGTAAGTGGGTGGGGTGTGCATAAGTTGTTCTCCAGCGATTTTTTCCTTTCTTTATAAAGTACCCCTAAAAGGTTCTTTCCCCCCAAAAAACTACAAAATTCCCAATTGCCGTCTGAAAAATATCCAAAGGGAAATAAAATTTCGTACAGTCGATTGGTGTTTAACGGATAGGAGGTTTTTGGGATTCCGATAATGATGTCACGTTTGCGCATGCTCAAATTTTGGCCGTCAAAACTGGGGCCATTCTGCTATTGTTTGCATGTGATGAACCACGTCGTGATAAGGTTACAATCATATTCACCCTTTTGAAGAACAAAAAATACTCAGAACTTGAAATTCTTTCAGATTAAATTGAATCCAATGAACGAACACAAATAAGGACGAAAACAAACAACAAATTGATTGAATTGATGTAATCAACATATAGAAACTGATTTGAACCTATTTGTCTGTAAAAACTTACCTTGGTACAGATTAACTAAATCCTCTTGATAAATGTTAATGCTTTTATTTAATTGTTCACACCAGTTTTAACACTCTTTGTTTCAGCATTTTTAACCCAGTGTTTAATTGCCCCTTTGTTTATCACAAACCGATTATCTCGATATGATCGGATACTGTCCAGACAATTACTAAGAAAACAGTGTGTAATAAACCCAGGGACCTATACTTGTATGACTCTGTATGGGGTCTCTGCATAAACCACATGTGTCTGGTCATTAAACACAACTTATGATACCTCCATGTCATCTCTTAGCATATTAAGTAAAAAACTTAACAGTTGCTTAAATAAAATCTTTGAACATATTTAAAAAATAGACATTTGTCCAAAATGGATTAACAGCTAGGAACTATTAAGTGTATATATATTAGCCAGTTTAAACATAACAATAAAGTGTTTAATAACTATACATTTAAAATATTTTACAAATTTACTGCTACACAATTAACGTATTTAACGGGTACCTGCACATGTAAACTCTGCTATAATGTGTAAAGATCGTGCTTTACTGCAGCAGTGTTCGAAACATTATCATGAAAACAAGCAATCGCGTTTGGTCATTATATACGGATATAAAATACTTGCGTAAAATAAATTAAATGTGTAGATTTATGGTATCATAAAATGCTAGATTTGTATCGCTCATTATCACTAGAGAAGAGTTTTCAATATACATGTACATGCAAAGACAGTTCAATTTGCAAAATATGCAGGTGTTTTTTCAATTGGAATGCTTAAATTATGAATATTTTCATTCAATGTAAACGAAACGAAAATTCATTCAATGTAAAAGAAAACTAAAACAACATTTTAAGATTGAAATGTATTGAGCTATTAAAGGGCTTTGTTTTATGACTGATTCAATACACCCCTTACACTAAATTTCAATCTCTGATGAAAAATAACACTATCGCATCCACACCACTTATAATAATATTCAAATTATTATATGTTTTATAATTTTTGAAATATCATTTATTAAAGTCTTACTTATAAAAGAATACTGGTTTTTATAGTTTTGTTTTGTGAAATTTTAAGTATTAAGTCTTTCGACGACCTTTACTCTGATACAATATAATAGGCCGCGATCGAGAAGTTGACGGCCAATCTATTTAAAGTAACGGAAAACCCCTCTTGTGACGTCACACAAAAACCTCCTATAGCTAAGGACTTCGAGTCTCATTTCAACGTAAATACCATGCATTCAGTAATTAAACCATTAAACCTAGATAGACACAGTTCTTTCCTATTGAAACATGCCAACGGTTTTAAATTTCGGAAAAATTATATTTGTTTACAGCGCGAATTTCATGGTACACTGATTCAGTCATTACCGGATCGCTTAGGTCTTTATCGGATTACATGTTTATTTCTTGAAATTTGACACATCATATCTACAAAATAATTGCAATACAGGGCTTTCCTTTGACCTGAGCTCCCGGGTTTTGATGCTTGAAAATTACAGAATACCCTAGTTTGACTCTTGAGAAAATTACGTCATGCGTCACATTTGACCCAGGGGAATGTACCGACTTGCGTCAAAGAGATCAAAAGTTATTAAGAGTAATCGATAATTGGCTTGGGGCGGAGTATCTTTTGGTAGACGCTAACCTATATCGCCCGTTTGAAGCACAAGTCCGCCCAGTAAGCGGAGTTTTGCCCATTGAGAAATCTAATAATGACCAATTAAAACACTGCTGGTTCGATGACGCGTGTATCAACGTTCCATTATTTATCTGAGCGTTTGTTATCAGCTGTTTGCAGAAACGACATTCATTCAACCCACCAAAACAGAATGAACTCACCTGCGTCAGTTTTAATAATATCCAATATATAATTATAACATCCCTATCCACAATACTTTGAGAAATACTTCCACAATATGTCAGAATGTCTTTCCAATGCTGAATACAGTGTACCCAACCCTGTTTTATTCCATGTTTGCTCCGTTCAAAGACGCGCGAAAGTTATGCTGGCATATGTACTGTCTACAAAGTAAATTTACACGCTTTGCATCAGAGTTGCTAATAATAACCATAGAACTGGTATAACTGACCGTGTGGCAAAGGGACAAATTTGGATGCTGCATCAGCTAATTGATTACAACATAGGTGTAATAATTTACCATTTGAGACGGCATAGAAAATCGGCGTGTTTGTCGCACGTCCTCGGTAGAGATGGCACATGAAATAATTAAATCCGGATTTGAGCCGTCCAGGGTCGATTTTGAGATGATAGGAAATCCAATTAGTTAGTTTAAGGAGGTATTTTGATGGTAAACGGCTGGCACTGACATGAGAAGTAACTGACGAAACATCTTTTTGTTTTGTTTTAAAACATCTTGGCTACTTTCCCAAAACCGTACCATTCTACGAACGTTGCTATAGTTGTCCGCCAACTATAAATTATCTATTAGCAAAGTAAAGCACTGCAATATCATACTTAAAACAATATGTCAACCGAATTATATATTAATTGCGTATTTGCTAGGTTACTTGTTACTGGCTTTCATTTTCTGCAGACAAACAAAACACATATTTTATTTCATTCGCAAACGACGTATCTCTAACCGTTTTCGGATACGGTATGGTTCGTCGAATTTAATTTATTTCCAACGGTCTTTATAACATTTTTTATAGAATGACAAATACACATGCGGTGTTACGGATGGTCTGATTGATAAAATTTTGCATTGTACTCGCAAGAAATTGCACATAGAAAGAAAATAAAGAATAACAATAAGCAAGGGCTGGAGGGGCTCTGCCCTCTATTCCCTTTATCCTACGGTCTCTGAATCTCTGCTTAATTTTCCGTATTTCAAATTTGGGACAATTGACACCTTGATATATATTACATGTATGTCACTACAAGTGCGAGTGTATTTTTCACAATGTTGGTCACAATGTATGTTTGCATTATCTCTTTTATTGACTGGAATATATTAAGAAATAAATGTTTAGATATTTGTAAATTTGTTGCTTTATATATATATATATATATATATATATATATATATATATATATATATATATATATATATATATATATATATATATATATATATATCTCAGTAATTCGCTTTAAGTACAAAAGATCATTTACTCTCCTGCGTTATTATTATGACTCATACAAATTTGTTTTTGACTCTTGAAAATTTGGTCCCAAGAGTCATTGACTCTTGAGATTGGAGGTCTAAGGAAAGCCCTGGCAATATATGTAAATTTCCAGAAAGGAAATTTATTTCTGCGTTTAATAAGACCAAGTTCATGGAAATCGCTGCACAATTGATGAAGTACTGGCTGTTCAACGCATTGCACCCTATATTCGGGTCATTTTGAGTTGAATACCTTGTTATAGATTTGATAGTGAAAAATATGTTTTCAGAGAAATCGATTTTTCGTTTTAATTTGATTATTTTTCATTAAAAATGATGTTTTCGCTAATTAATATCATAGCTACACGCTAACCACATGTGTATTTGACAACTTCAATCGAGTTTATATTTATTTTGAGACAATCCCCAAATTCCTGAATATGGGTCACCACATGTCCGTTATTCACTAAATCCTGAGTTGCAGCTTTCATGCTTATTTTATATGGTACACATCAATTTGGTTTCTGAGCATTCTTACTTTTGTAAAGGACACATAATACTAAAATATTACATCAATGAACATTATGTTTACCACACTAAATCTGCAAAATTCCAGAAACCATTCGTCTGCACTTTTCCTGTCGTCACAAAAACGGTGCGTACATAACGTGACCTTGTTTTGCTTTCGAAAAAGGAAACAGTTGTAAACATTGACACACGTCAACAATACATGTAGCATGAATCGACTTAACAATGATAGGCTTTTTGTATTCAATTCATAGAAAACTATATATCCTAACATAAATAAAAGTATTTTGCAAAAAACGTTTAACCTATCCGTTACTCACTAAACTCCGCTATACACCAATCGACTGTACCATTTTTTTTCAAAAAATGAATTATCTGCAAGTTAACAAATAAAATGAGCACTCACACTGAACATTTCAAGCCAAAATGAATGTAAATCAATATTTGAGTTGATATGTGCTATTGATACCAAGCAATTAAAAAAACACATAATTCCCACTTGGAAGATTCACTGAGTTCACAGCTCGAATTTTCCAAATTTCAGTGTTTTTCGCACTATTTTGTCCCAATTGGTATGGTATAGGTACTTTTACCCAATTGGGGAAGAAAAATCACTGGTTCTCAAATGCTTTTAGCTTTTATGACACATACATACAGCTCAACGTTGTTCCTTTCATTTTTTTTGTCATGTTGAATGAAAAATATATCTTGTGTATGTCTATAACATTGAGTTTAACTTATCTTGTGACACTTTGATCATCAGGTTGAACAAAAGGGATTAAGGCCATGAAACCTGGGTGAAGCATGCCTGAGGGCAATGGACCATAACTTTTGTGGAATTGGGTTCTTAAATATGATCATGACAATCCAACACCATATTTACATTATAATGTACATGATCATGAAAATCCAACACCATATTTACATTATAATCAGTGCTCCAGCTAGCAATAAATAGAGGGGCGCTGCGCCCCTCTAAAATTTGCCCCCTTAAAAAGCGCCCCTCTATTTTTCTGTCAAATGCCCTTTTGATCTCTAAATTCCTGTTTTCCGGCCGTATAAATCGCCAGAAACATCGACATGAATACACAGATAACACCCTTGCCGGTACATAACTGCCTGGGCGTAATAAGTCAACACATTGTGAACAAACAAGCCCCAAGGGCATGGTTTGTTATCATATCATTAATTAGCCTTTTGTTGCAGACGATAGTAACATGCTGTGAAAGATTATCTCTGAGGTCACGCTTGGTTAGGCACAATCACACTCGAATGAAATCAAACTCAGCACTATTGATTTTTTTTACTTCTGAATTCTTTGGCTATGATTTTTTGTTTGCCAAAATAGTGATTTTTAATTCAAAACACCTATTAAAATTTGAAAATTAATCATCTTTTTTAATGTGAATATGCGGTTAATTTTAAGTCCGAAATTACAGCATTGAAAATCGTATTTGTGTTTGGATTTTATTTCTGAACTTTAAAACACTGTCTGTTCTCAATCATGATGAATTTTAACATGAATAGGGGCAGACAGTTGTTATTTCAACAAATAAAGAGCTTGTTTGGATGGAGGATTTATCACTCTGCAAGTAAAATGTAATTTTGATAATGTTATATATTTTCGCGACCTAACAAAACTGCCAACGTTGTTGACATTAATTAGTTGAAATAACGTGTTGTAAAATAAATATATCAATGTTTCATTTCTAATCTCCAGACTGGATGCTACTTCATGGTGACATTGATCATTGTTCAGACTTTAAATTTGTCAATATAGATTATTGTTTTAATTAATATGATTAATATTATTGTGGAAAAACATTGGCTCACAGTTATTCAAAGTAACAAATTAAGTGATGACAGTCACAACATTTATTTGACCCAGTGAAACCCCTGAATTTATTTCATGTTTTCTTCATTTCTTCTACAAGGCCACTGATGCTTAAAGTTTAAACTGGAACCGGAAAGATTAACATGCAGTTCAATGATGATAGGTGATAAAAAAACATCAAAATCCCTCCCCCCCCCCCACACACACCGGAAAGAAATATGATATCTTCATATCTCTAATGCGTGTAGTCGGATGCTAGCCCAAGTCGGTTATGAAATTGGCTACGAAGTTGTTTTCCTTAGCGCCAATGTAGATAGTAATATATTTATTATAATTTCATTACACAAAATGAGGAACAGCATACAATTGGTGAAAACATTCAATGCACTAATGTTTACAATTCATAAGTATATAGTATAAGCAAAGTATATACTTAAGTATATTAATAACCAAATGCCCTATTTTCCAAAATTACGCGTGAAATTTGCCCTTTTTGGGGAAGCTCCCCTCTATTTTGAAAAGCTGGCTGGAGCACTGATAATGTACATGATCATGACAATCCAACACCTTATTTACATTATAATGTACATGATCATGACAATCCAACACCATTTTTACATTATAATGTACTTGATCATGACAATCCAACACCATATTTACATTATAATGTACATGATCATGACAATCCAACACCATTTTTACATTATAATGTACATGATCATGACAATCCAACACCTTATTTACATTATAATGTACATGATCATGACAATCCAACACCATTTTTACATTATAATGTACTTGATCATGACAATCCAACACCATATTTACATTATAATGTACATGATCATGACAATCCAACACCATTTTTACATTATAATGTACATGATCATGACAATCCAACACCATTTTTACATTATAATGTACATGATCATGACAATCCAACACCATATTTACATTATAATGTACATGATCATGACAATCCAACACCATATTTACATTATAATGTACACGATCATGACAATCCAACACCATTAGTGCGTTCAGTTACAGGGAACGTTCGCTATAGTTCGCGAACGTTCGCTATTGAACGCTCGGTTTGCAGGGAACGTTCGCGAACCGAAGCGAACCCTCTCGGGAGGTAGTTCGCTAGCGAAACCAAGATGGCAGACATATAAGTTGTCGTTGTTGTTCAGTGTACCTTCGATATTTTTATATTTTTTTGTAGTACATAGAATGAATTGAATTATAAACAAAGTGTATAGGAGGTTTTGGGGATTTCGATAATGACGTCAAGTTTGCGCATGCTCCAATTTTAGCCGTCAACACTGCGGACATTCTGCTATTGTTTGCGTTTGATGAACGGCATCGTGTTAAGGTTTCAATCATATTCGCGACCCTTTTTAAGAACAACAAAATAATCAGAAATTGAAATTCTTTCAGATTAAATAGAATCCAATGAACGAACACAAATAAGGACGAAAACAAACAACAAATTGATTGATTTTATGTAATCAACATACAGAAACTGATTTGAACCTATATGTCTGTAAAAACTCACCTTGTTACAGATTAACTAAATCCTCTTAATACATGTAAATGTTTTATTTAATTGTTCACACCAATGTTGGCACTCTTTATTTCAGCATTTTTAACCACCCAGTGTTTAATTGCCCCTTTGTTTATCACAAACCGATTATCTCGATATGATCGGATACTGTCCAGACAATTACTAAGAAAACAGGGTGTCATAAACACAGGGACCTATACTTGTATGTCTCTGTATGGGGTCATAAACCGCGGGTGTCTGGTCATTAAACACGATTTATGATACCTCCATGTCATCTCTTGGCATGTTAAGCCAAAAACTTAACTGTTGCTTAAATAAAATATTTGAACATATTTTAAAAAATAGACGCTCATTTGTCCGAAATGGATGAACAGGAACTATTAAGTATATATATAAGCCAGTTTAAACCAGAGACCTACGTCTCTGTTTAAACATAACAAAAAAGTGTTTAATAATAACAATACATTAAAAATATTGTGGAAATATACTGCTACACAATTAACGTATTTAACGGGTACCTGCAAATATACGTTTAAATATCGTGCGTTACTGCAGTGTTCGAAACATCATCGTGAAAACAAGCAATCGCGTTTGATCATAATATGGATATAAAATACTTGGGTAAAATAAATGTATAGATTCATAGTATAATAAAATGCCAGAATTTTATCGCTCATTATCACTACAAAAGAGTTTTCAATATACATGTACATTCAAAGACAGTTCAATTCGCAAAATATGCATGTGTTTTTTTCCATTTGAATGCTAAAATGTATTAATATTTTCATTAAATGTAAACGAAACGAAAATTCATTCAATGTTAAAGAAAATTACAATTTCATTTGAAGATTGTATTGTATTGCGCTATTTTAGGGCTTTATTTTATAACTGATTCAATGCACCTCTTACACTAAATTTTGATCGCTAATGCAAAATAACACTATCGCATCCACGCCACTTATAATTATAATAAAACTATTATAGGTTTTATTATTTTTGAAATATCTTTTATTTAAGTCTTAATCTAAAAAAGAATACGGGTTTTTATAGTTTTGTATTATGAAATTGTCAGTATTTAGTCTTCTGACGACCTTTCCTCTGATACAATGTTGTTATTCGCGATTTCCTCCATCAAATTCGCAATCAATTTTCTGGGAGCCGCCATCTTGAAACGTTCGCTCCGAACTTATAGTTCAATAAGACTGAATCGGAAACGAACGATCATTGGCGAACGTTCGCTGTAACTGAACGCACTACATGTTTACATTATAATGTACATGATCATTGCATGTTGTATAGCTTCCTGACTTTTCACTTGTCCACTTTTTTAGAGCCCTGTTAAAGTCAAACAAATCTGGTGTAATTAACTGTGATTTACCTTTTTTCAAGCTTCTTTTATCTAATTTGGTATTAGCAGTTTAATGTGCGACAAACACTTTAAATTTGGCTTCCTACATCACCGGGCGAAGTTTTGGCTCATGTTGCCCTCACGACTGATGTATTTTTTAAAAGTGAAATGTATCTGGATCAAACCTTGATGTTTCCCTAGGTAACAAAAAACTAAGCGAAACATAAACATAATAAGAAAATTCCAAGACTTATCCTTATTTTAAAGCCTGAAAAAAAAGTTGTTTGGTTTACCCTCTTAACCGAGTCACACAACTGTCTAGGCTCTAAAAGAGAGCTTTCAAGTATGCAAAAGACATTGACATAGAGCGGCATAAGAACCTACAAAAGTACACAGGTACTTAATGTAGAAATGCTTACCATGGTATTGTCAGAGATATTCTATCCTACAGCAACTCAGCAAATCTTTTCTCATATGTAATTTGTAAAGGAAAGAGTTGCATATGTGTCAAGTCTCACGGTTTTGGGCATGCAATGACGGTCTCTTGCTGACTTAGTAATTTCTCACGCATTTTTTCACAAAAAAAAAAATGAAAAAAGTAATGTTTGGATTTCATAAAATGTTGTATAATTACTACCGAGACGTGCGGGCTGTTTTAGTGGTTTCTAATATAAATACCACATGTACTGAAAACTGTTTAACGGTGTTAATGTACATGTATCATCACCACGCCACCAGTGTCTATGTAAACAGAAAAAAATCAACTTCAAAATCTCAGCAAGTGGCTCACGGGCAAAGAAAAAACCTTCAAGCAAGAAAAGATCTAATTTCAGAAAAAAAGTCTTAATCTTAAACCTTCAATTTGTAATGTGAGGCAGTCATTTAGGAAAACTATATACTTTTGTAAGATAATTAGAATGGGGCCAAATTGTGGCCCAAATTTGACACACACAAAAACAATCCGCTGATATTATTGTCCTTCCAGACTGTTAACATTCTACAATTGCTGTGACAACATCATCCCACGTCATGACGGCCACAGTGGACGACTCTCTCCGTGAGCAGAGCAAACTGTTGCTACGGCGACTAAAGGACAAGCAGACTCAACTCCAGGACATTGTGAACCCCAGCTTGTCCGAGGAACCGACAGGGGCCAGTGTGAAGTCACCTCCAAGTATTACCTACACCAGGCAGACAGCTAAAAGGTGACACAAACAGTATATTGGAGCTTCGTTAAGGAAAAACTGGGCCTATTGCATTTAAGTGACGTCCTAGATTAGAATCTGCAGCTGGCACGGTCCAGTATGGGACAAAACTCTCCGCTTGTATGGTATTTTTGGTTTAAAGGCTGTCTCGTCTTTATGAAAATCCAGTTTAAAAGGAAAGTGTCTCAAACATGTGTCCAATGGCTTTTCTGGGATGACACTTTACGCACATTAATTAATTGCTGTTTTCCCAGCAACTAGTTTTTCCTACCTTATGAAAATGTCTTGCTCCATTAAATCTTTTATTTCATGACAAGATCTTGCACATTTTACATCATAAACAAACGTGATGTAATTAATTTCTTACTTTTATTTGTGGTTTATCCACAAACAAATTAATTATTTCATTAAATAAAACTGAATGCACAGTTTAGGACCCTGTTACTTCTGATTTGGTGTTTTAGGTGTATTTATTCTGTATCATCGAAGAGGTGAGTATTGGGACTTTGTTTTTTCTTTGGATGAGCCTTTGAAATATATTAAAATATCTCAAGCAATCATGTACAAGAACCTTGAATGTTTGTCTTATTAGGCCCCCCTTTGAAGAAGAGGGGGTATATTGTTTTGCACATGTCGGTCCGTCCGTCGGTCCGTCCACCAGATGGTTTCCGGATGATAACTCAAGAACGCTTAGGCATAGGATCATTTAACTTAATAGGTACATTGATCATGACTGGCAGATGACCCCAATTGATTTTCAGGTCACTTGGTCAAAGGTCAAGGTCACAGTGACTTGAAACAGTAAAATGGATTCCTGATGATAACTCAAAAATGCTTACACCTGGATCATAAAACTTCATAGGAACATTGATCATGACTGGCAGATGACCCCTATTGATTTTCAGGTCACTAGGTCAAAGGTCAAGGTCACAGTGACTTGAAACAGTAAAATGGTTTCAGGATGATAACTCAAGAATGCTTACCCCTAGGATCATGAAACTTCATAGGTACACTGATAATGACTGGCAGATGACCCCTATTGATTTTCAGGTCACTTGGTCAAAGGTCAAGGTCACAGTGACTCGAGATAGTAAAATGGTTTCGGGATGAGAACTCAAGAATGCTTACGCCTAGGATCATGAAACTTCATTGGTACATTGATCATAACTGGCAGATGACCCCTATTAATTTTAAGGTCACTAGGTCAAATGTCAAGATCACGGTGACAAAAAACGTATTCACAAAATGGCTGCCACTACAACTGACAGCCCAAATGGGGGGCATGCATGTTTTACAAACAGCCCTTGTTTATATTACGGTACCTTAACAATGCAATTAGTGTTATTATTTTTCAATTACTGTTTGTTACTTCACAAGGTGAACTAATAAAACAGAAGCCACATGATGTCTCATTGCAGGCCGCAGGTCAAGACCCCGGTTAGAAGGCTTGAGGGTGATAGGACTAACCTCAAAGAGAAAGTTGACACATCGTTACAGAAGTCTGTGACAGAACGCTCAGCTGTGGAGGGAAAGGCCAGGTAAGGCTTACATATGGGTAGCTTTGAGAAAACTGCTCTTAATGCAGTCTGCACAGGCTAATCAGCTTTTCACTCAATCCAAAAAAAATCCCTTAGGTCTCACTCCTCAAGTGGAGACATGCAGGGTCCTTTCGGGGTGGGGTGGGGTTATAATGAAAACACAATGTTGATCAACTGTTAACAAAATATCTGCCCTAACTCGTTCACTTTACTGCAAAGCTTAACTTAACAAATGATTGTTTAATCCAGTTTTAAATTTCACAATGAGAGGTAATGTAGTTATGTTTTAATCTTAAATCATGAAATTCATATGCTGTTTTCACATCAGGTTGTGCAAACGTCAAACCCAATCAAAAGAAGACACGCACAAGAACTATCAAGACGACAATTGCACAGATCACAAAGAAAACTACATGGGAGCTCTGCCAGAGAAAAATGTCTGTTCTAAAATAATGGAAACACCATCGAACGAACCCCAGAGTCGAGACACAAACCCAGACCTGTCTGATCTCCGTAAAGACATTGAAGCAGAACATATGGATCAACTGAAAACCTTTGGAAAAATTTCTGATGATTCACTGTTTATAGAAAACAGGTCCAATGAAACTGGGTCAGGAGGGTCGGCTACACCTAACACGTTACGGAAGCGACGCATTATTGATCGGAACGTGCGGGTGAACGGGGTTCGAGACCTGAACGCGAGTGAGTTGATGAGAGAGGTGGAGGATGACTATACAAGGTTGAACTATAGTTACTCCAACGTGGATGATACTGACCTGAAGTTTCTGCAGGAGAGACTTGCACAGGCTGAACTTGCAGATACACAGGTAGTCTAGCGGAATTTTGTACGGGGAAGGGAAACAGGCTGAACTTGCAGATACACAGGTAGTCTAGCGGAATTTTGTACGGGGAAGGGAAACAGGCTGAACTTGCAGATACACAGGTAGTCTAGCGGAATTTTCTATGGGGAAGGAATAGAAGAGAGCCTTTGCTGTTGAAAACCGTCTAAATGCATGTGCAATCAGCAAAGGCTCATCAGGGATGACACTTTTCACTTGTGTTATATTTTTCATTCATTGTCTGCACATGCATTAGACTTGGTTTTTTCAGAGCAAGGATCAAATAGTTGTTATTAAAAGGAACCAAAATGTGTTAAGCCATACTTGCCAGAAATTTTCAGGTCCGAATCGGGACATTCCATTAAAAATGTCGGGACATTTAACCAAAAGCTTGACACCTAAAACGATCAATCATGCCACCTTTACTGTACTCAGTAATCAGTATATTACTTACAAAACCTCATTTCTTGCAAAAAAATGATGATAAATGTGTTATGGAATTTACCTGAAATAAACACACATGTGCACTATGCAAATGAATCCATGATGTGAAATTCCAGGGCATGCCTTTATGTCACATCCATTTAGGACAGAGGCATTTGTAATCGTTCAACCCGATGTGCGCGCATCAAGCACTGTTTTTATTCAACCAATCATCAATTTACTCTAAATTTAGATTGATGCAATATGTGCAAATTATTTTCTGAAAATCAGTCAAAAACTAAAGTAAATATATGCAAAACATCAATGTGTATCGGTCAGAGCTCAATTTGTTTGATATACCAGATTGGTGTTTTGACAGAATATGTGGGGACAGTGGTCTAGTGATAGGATGCTGGTCTAGGGATCGGAAGGTCCCAGGTTTGAAACTCGCTCGAGGCACTGGATTTTCCTGAGCAAAGAATTAATCCCACACTTGCTCCTCTCCACCCAGGTGTATAAATTGGTACTTGTGAGGGAAAAAAGTCAATGTGCCGTGGCTGCCTTCTGCGCCATATGTAAACGGACAAGCTAAATTCCAGTGATCGGGGGTTAATGTCGATGTGGGCTGAAGATGCATACGTTATCAAAGCAGACAATAAACCGCACCTTTAACTTTTAACAGATTACCGCGTAATAATATCTTTGGACTTGATTTGGGCCATGAAATACAAAAGCAGTCTGCTTTTAATTCACAATGATGCATCTATCGCTAGCAATTAGCTACCCCTATCATAAACACACCATGGTGTGAAAGCCCGATAAAATCAATAATTTGCCAATAGATCGGTGATAAGGTGTCAAAAACAACACTGGATCACTCGACTTGTAGATATGGTTTGTTAATAGGGGGCAATAAAGGGATTAGCAATGGTACATGTAGGTTAAGCCAGACAGAGCTTGATTATCGAATTTTATTGTGAACTTATAGAATGTAGGTCGTTTTTTTACGAATGTAGGGACAAAGTGTGTCACATCTGGATACCCGGACAAACACCCCAAAAGCAGGACTGTCCTGCCAAGATTGGGATGTCTGGCATGTATGGTTAAGCACATTTTATGAAGTTTATCTTTACCAAAGAACCTTAAAGGGGCCTTTTCACAGATTTTGGCATTTTTTAACTTATTCATTAAATGCTTTATATTGATAAATGTAAACATTGGATCGTAAAAGCTCCAGTAAAAAATCAAGAATAAAATTAAAATAAGGAAAAGAACATTGCCCGGAGCAGGTTTCGAACCAGTGACCCCTGGAGTCCTGCCAGAGTCCTGAAGTAAAAACGCTTTAGCCTACTGAGCTGTTCCGCCGAGTACACATACTTGACGTATTTTATACCTTATATAAGCAATCTTCGTAGTTTCACAAAATGTAACGACAAAAACAGAACTCTCCAAATTATTCAATCGTTTCGCGTTGCAACGCTTTATAATTTTTAGGTTTTAAAAAAATCGTCAAAAGATGCATATAATGGCTATATTAGACCATGGTAAATGTTCAGTATTACTGTTTCCTCACAAATATCATAACTAAAACGAAAATTTGCGAATCTGAAACAACTTTTTTCAATTTTGTCAATTTACCAAAGCGTGAAAAGATCCCTTTAAGACTGTATTAGCAATACTTCAAAACTCATGAGCACAACAGTATCTAGTTGAGCTGTTGTGATGTCCCTATGTCTGGCAGTGTGCAGTACGCATCGTCAACTTTTAGCTGGTTACCATTCTAGCAGACACATTTTTCATCCAAATTTGAATAAAATTTTCTGAATGAATATCTGGATAATATCTTGGTGGATTTGAATCAGGGTGCTGTATGTCCAAAAACTATGTCTCCATGTTAAATCTCAGGAAAACCCTGTTGCCACTCCAGAGTCCACAGTTATGGCTCAATCTGAATGAAATATGGTCTGGATTTTGTTATCTTGGCAATGTGTGTTTAAAAACTAGGTCACCAGGTCAATCCAAGAAAAACCTTGTTTCTACTCTAGTGGCCACATTTATTACTAAATCTTCAAGAAACTTTGTCGGAATGTTTGTCTTGACAATATGGAAGCTATGTTTGAATCTGGGGCTTTTGCATAACACAAATAAGGTCACCAGGTTAAATCAGTAAAAACATTTGTACCAGTTTATACGATACATTTGTATATTTATTACTCAACTTTGATGACACTTGGTCAGAATACAAATGATTTATCTTGACAATATGAAGGCAATGTTTGAAACTGGGTCTATTAGGTTTAAAAACCTTTATAACCAGGTCAAGTCATCAACGATTGGTGAGTGCTTAAGGGCTACCATGGTCCTATTGTATTAAATAACCAGAAGCAATGTGTGTGTATCTGCAGTGATTTCATTCTTTATGAAGTACTGGAAACGGCACTTCCCAATGATGAAAAAACTACAAATTTCCAATTGCTGTCAACAAAATTCCCAATTACAGGTTTCCAAAAACAAAAAAAAAACAAAAAAATGCATTATTAAGTTAGTTTCCCTATGCAGCTCTATGACTTGATCCTAAGTAAATATAATATTGACAGCTTGACAACACTAAGTTATCAATTTAAAAGTATTTGGGAGCAAAAAATCAAATACACCAATTTCCCACTTTGATGACTTCACAATACGAATTTTCCAATATTAGGATTTTTTAGGTACATTTATCCCAATTAGGCTGGTACTGGTACTTTTCACAATTGGGTAAAAAAATCACTGATTTGTTTCCAGGACTGCTATGAAGTCCCTGTGCGGGATACAGACTCTGACCCGGAAACTCCCGGATATGCTCAGAACCTCGATGACCCGGCAAACTCCAGAAAGATCGCAAAATTCATCAGAGATACGAAGAAACCAAAGTCAATACTTCTCTCTAATAATACCAGCAGACTGAATAAGGTACCTTTACAAACAATTGTTTCTTAAGATAATTGATCATCTTAATTTTTCCTAGTTTCCACATAGCAAAACTTATTTTATTTATAACTTATGACGCGCTTTCTTTCCATAGTCCAGCACTGCCAATGGCAGCAGGGTGAGCTTTCGAAGTCCATCGCGTGACTCCTCTGGGAACCTTACCTATGAGATGGACTCATTCTCCAGGCAGCAGCAGAGGATGCTGGGATACGATTGGATAGCAGCTCTAATAGAGAATGACCCAAACGCTGTCAACCAATCAGAAACATTCTTTGATGAGCTGCGAGAGTTCCGCAAGCTGAACATGCAGGAGTGCTCGAATCAGATGTACATGGAGTAAGTCAGTCAATGAGGGACCTGTGTGTAATCCTTTCCAGCTCAGATATGCATTTTTATCTGTTTGCAGTCTCGTAGAAAATCGAATTAGTTAAAGACTTTTCTTAAGAAAGTCAAGTTTTGAAGGCTCAGTTTCCAACTGTTAGATAATGATGAATAGGCTTTACAGCCTGCAAGTTACTCTACAGTACACTCCACGCGTTTTCCCCAATTTCCCTCCATACTCCGCGGGGATTGACCTGGAGGGAGATTAAGAAAATCCCGCGAGACGCGGCGTTTGCATGATTTTGGACGCGGCGGTTAACGATCGGCAAACTGATAAGCCGACGCGGTGGCAATCGGCGTTGGCAACGCGGGGGGAAACTCCGCGTTTTACGAGATAACGATCAATTTAATTTTGTTTGACTTCCTGATTTTCAAATAAAATTACATTTATTACTAGTACATACATGTACATGTAGTATAATATTTACAATTTAAAAAAAAACAACCAAGATAGATCGATCCCGACGTGGTTGTAGAAGTAGTTGTTGTTGTATAGAAAACTAGTTGATTTACAACACACAAAACGTCGTCTTTTAACTAATACTTACCAATTAATATAAACACAGTTTGCAACATTGTTTTATTTTGATAATATAATCCAAAGTTTTCATGTTAGCAGGTGATTTTCTATACTGAACATGTAAACAAATGACCAAGGACCATAAACATCTTGCAAATCTGTGTGAATTGACAGTTTGACGTAATCAAAGAAAAGCCGCTTCATGTCTTAAGGCATAACTTACTCAAGTAAACACTTTCAACAAATGCATAATGAATGGTTTTTATTGTCGGAACAAAGTCAATTCTCTGCTCGCTAATGCATTTATTTTCTCTTTGTAGGTAGGTTATTCCATTGATTACTAAAAGAAGGTGGTAACTATTGAGTTGATTGTTGCATTTAATATTCACAGTTGTTTTCTTGTTGCGTCGACATTCAAAACAATGTTTACCAGTAATTATGGATCGAATCGGCAGAGTGACATTCACACATGTTAATCCCTTTTGTCAAAACACCGCAGACAGCAGTCTACACAATAGGTCAGTAGACAAGCTTTGCGTGTTTTCATAACGTCAAACACTTAAAATCCAGTTCCGCCCAGATGTCTTCTTTAATCAGTTTACAGTACAATTACTGTTAAAATAATTACTCTACTAAAATACCGTAACGATAAAGATTCAGCGTGTTCGATTTGAAATTATTTTTGAGGAAATATCAACTTATTTGCGATATAATTTTGTTCAAAAATACCAAAGAAACTTTTAACCGAAATCAACAAAATTCAATGTTCTCTACGCTATAAAGTTTGTATTAAAAAAATCAATACACGCACGCTTTGCCGGAGTATACCTTGTACATTGCAGCATAATTTTCGCGCTCTTTTGTCATGATGACTGTATATTGGAAGCATTTGTAAACGTCGTGTTAACCCTAAAAATCGTAGTGTGTTTCGGATTACTAATTATTATTCTCATTTGGAAATTTTACGGAACATTTATTCTTGTGTTATATGTGTTATGATTTAAATATTAATTTGTCAAATGTCTTATATTCATTCATATTGTAGACGTACCTGTGAATTAAAAACATAATTTTTATACGTTTTAATTTTCTATACAATTATCTTTTGTATACATGTACTACAGTATTTAAACATTTTATTATAACAATGTTTTAATTTTTGGCATGCCCAGTAGCACACTGCTAACGCGGCTTTGCGCAGCGGTCACTGATAAGAACGGAAATTGTCTGCATTTACTGACTAGGCTAAAGTAGTACACGCCGCGGGAATTAGCGAACGCGGCGTTACGCCGAGCGTTTTATCGAGTTTACCTCGCTCTCTCAACGCTGCGTGAACACTCGCTAGCAGAAAAAAAAACGCGGAGGGAGCGAGTTTTTTGGGGAAAACGCGGGAAGTGTACTGTAAGTTTTGGGTGGTTGCATATGGCCATTTTATACATGTGTTAGCTTATTTGGTAAGTTACTTTTTATGTCCCCCACCACTTATAGTGGGGGACATATTGTTTTTGCCCTGTCAGTTGGTTGGTTGGTTTGTGTGTTTGTTTGCTCCAACTTTAACATTTGCCATAACTTTTGCAGATGACAACTTGATATTTGGCATGCATGTGTATCTCATGTAGCTGCACATTTTGAGTGGTGAAAGGTCAAGGTCTTAATTCAAGATCAAAGGTCAAAAAATTAAAATTAAAGTGGCGCATAAGGGGACAAAGTGTTTCTGACAAACACATTTTGAGTAATGAAAGGTCAAGGTCATACTTCAGGGTTCGACATTAACTTTTTTTACAGCAAGACAGTCGGACCAGCTCCTCTTAAAATGTACTAGCCCGAGCCTGATGTCTACTAGACCACAAATGACATAGCAAATGAACACAATTGTGTCATGTAACTGTTTAATCAGGATTTATCAGTAAATAATCAGTGAACACCAGATTTTTTTTTAGGATAAAATTGACGTTTCGTGTTTCTTCATGTTTACGTTTCGTGTCAGTTTAAGCGTCAGATTCTCTTTTATTAACTGATTTGTCGGACGAAAATCCGAAGTTGAACAAAGTCATTCTTTAAATTACATTCTCTTGTCTGCTACGCAAAAATGTTTACATTGACGATACCAATTTTCGATAGAAGTCGTAAAATCATGCTTTACAGTTTTACGACACTGCAGAAAATCATTAATATTCATGACAACTTGACCAATGTAAACAAGCAATTTCTGCAGGAAGCTCTCCTTTGCGTCTAAAAATAGCGATGAATCATGTGTATGCTCCGCGTTTATTTAAATACACTTGTTTTGTTTTAATGTAAATAACGGATACGAGAGTAATTTTACACATTAAAAATAAAGGTTTTCACAGCAGTTAGTTATAGTTATATGAATCAGTATAGATATTTTTATGTACGACCAGTCGGACAAGCTAGCCCCCAGTTTTACTAGCCCGACCACCGATTTTACTAGACAATGTCTGTCGGACGTGCCTTAGTGTCGAACCCTGTCCTTCAAGGTCAAAGGTCAAAAAAAAATTTTTTTAAATCAAAGCGGCGCAAGAGGGGACATAGTGTTTCTGACAAACACATTTCTTGTTTTTTTCACGTTTTCACTTAACCTCAAATGATTTATTCAAACATGTCCTGGAAGCAACCGGTTATTCTGTCTTTAAGTGAGCAGTGCTTTGGAAAACATTGCTTAGCATAAGCCAGTGAAGTCTGCTTCGACTAATCAGGGACTGCACTTTCTGCTTTTATTGTTGTACTTGATTATTGCACAGGCTAATCTTGGATGATTTGTTTTCACACATGCATTAAGCCCCGTTTTCCGAGAGCAAGATATAATGTATTTAAAGTTATTTTTAGAAATCAATCGAATAATGTTTTTTTGTCTAAAACTTCACTTGATTTATTCAAGAAACCCACAAGCAACCTGTAATTCTTTATTATCCCCGCAGAAAAAAAAATTTGGAGGGGATATAGTAATATCTCCGTCTCCGTCTGTCCATCTGTCCGTCCGTCTGTGCGTCTGTCTGTCTGCGTCCGTCTGTCTGCGTCCGTCTGTCTGTCCAAAACTTTGTCTGGAGCATAACTCTAAAACTACTAAAGGGATTTACTTAAACTTGAAATATAAACAGATGGCAACTAGGAGAAGTGCAGTGACCAAGAACCATAACTCTTTCTACCTTATTTTTTTAATTATCTCCCCTTTTATATAATTTCAAAGTAAATTTTTGTCCAAAGCATAACTCTAAAACTACTGAAGGGATTTACTTGAAATATAAATAGATGGCAACTAGGAGAAGTGCAGTGACCAGGAACCATAACTCTATCTACCTTAGTTTTTTAATTATCTCCCCCTTTTTAGCTTACCTGAGCACAACGTGCTCATGGTGAGCTTTTGTGATTGCCTTTTGTCTGTCGTGCGTTGTCAACATTTTGCCTTGTGTACACTCAAGAGGCCACACTTATTGTCCGATCTTCATGAAACTTGGTCAGAACATTTGTCCCATTGATACCTCGACTGAGATCGAAACTGTGTCATGCTGGGTCAAAAACTCGGTCACTAGGTCAAAAAAAGAAAAACCTTGTGAACACTGTAGAAGTCACATTTGATGCCCAATCTTCATGTAACTTTGTCAAAATGATATGTTGGTTGAGTTCAAAAAAGTTTCCGGTCCCTTAAAAAACATGGCCGCCAGGGGGCGGGGCAGTAGTCCTTATATGGCTATAGAGAAACCTTGTGAACACTCTAGAAGTCACAATTTTTGCCCAATCATCATGAAAACTTGGTCAAAACATTGGTTTCATTGATATCTCGGACGAGTTCGAAAATGGTCCAGATCGGTTTAAAAAACATGACCGCCAGAGGGCGGGGCAGTTTTCTCTATATGTATATAGTGAAAATATGTGAACACTCTACAAGTCACATTTTTTGTCCAATCTTCATTAAAAGATTTGGTCAGAACATGTGTTTTCTGGATATGACGGTTGAGTTCGAAAATGGTTCAGATCGTTGAAAAAAACATGGCCGCCAGGGTGTGGGGCAGTTTTCTCTATATGTATATAGTGAAAACATGTAAACAGTCTGTGATAATCCATAATGTTAAAGAAAGATAACCTGTACATACTTTCTAATAGTTAACTCCATTGTATAAACCTGGGACTTCTTTCATAAAATGTGGTGTACATAAAGACAGTAGTTTGCATGCAATTAAATAAAGGTATGTTATAAAATAACTGTACATGTACTAATGCACTGTAGAGCCTTATCTTTGAACTTTACTGATAAGCCATTAGTTAACCTACTGTGTTTTGGTGTATTTAGCAGACTACTGTGCTATGAAACTGTTTCCATGGCAACCTTGTTATTTGGCATTTTCTAAATTAGAAAGACTCTTTTGATTGAAATAACTTTTGTAAATTCTTCATATTTTTTACATTTTATTTACTGGAGTTTCCACTCTCCATAAATTGTGTTCTTTAGATTAAGTTAGACTTATTTTATAAACTTGATTTTTGAAGCAACTTCTAGACTAACAGTAACTTATATTTTTGACAGATTGTGGACTTCTTTTTACATTCATTAAGGTATTTGCTGTATTTGTTCATTTTTAACAATGCATAGATTCTTTAGACTAAAGTTAGTTATTTTCATAAAAGCTGCTTTGGTTTTCACTTATAGATTAATTCTTTGAGTGTATTCATGCGTATCTGACTGGACGCCTTTAGTTAATTTGAATTACAATCAGTAAGTGTGGTGAAATAAGCGTTCTTTAATAAGACTCAATAAGTATTTTTGTATTACATAAGTGCCACACAGTTACTTAACTTGTAACCGTCCCGTGACCGGTTCACTTGCGTATGTGAACGAGACCACACTATCACAGTCTTTTATAGTAAAACATTGTGAATACTTTTAGTCACATTTTTAGTTAATCTGAATGACACTTGCTGATCTTCACACATGGTGACAATCTTTATAAGCAATATATTTTTTGCTCATGGTGAACTTTTGTGATCACCTTTTGTCAATTGTTTTTCTTCCTTTGTGCATCATGAATATTGCCTTGTTAACACTGTCGAGGCACAGTTATTGTTGGATCTTCATGAAACTTTGTCAGAAGATTTGTCCCAATAATATCTTGGACGAGTTCAAAAATGGTTCCAGTCTGTTGAGAAATATTTCCGCCATGGGGCCATTTGTTGTTCATTCTTCATGAAACTTGGTTAGAACATTTGTTCTATTGAATCTTGGGCTGCAAAGAACAGGTCATTTATTTTTATCTCAGCTGAGCGACTTTGGGCCTTTCAGGCCCTCTTTGTATATAATTTCCAAGTAAATTTTTGCACGGAGCATAACTTTCAATCTACTGAAGGGATTTACTTGAAACTTGAATATAAACAGATGGCAAGTACATTACAGGCACGTGTACTTGAACAAAACGCCTGTCAGCGGTGGTTCACTTTACACGATGGGTGACATTTCGTCGGGACAGACACGCTACTTACCGTGGTGTTCAGCGAACACCCGAAATCGCCGCGATTGCACGCTATCGTTAACTGGAACACCTGTGATCACGGAATGACTTTCTTCCACGTGTCTTAGGAGCCCGTGTTTCTTATCCGTAAATGTTAAATAAGCACGTGCACTACTAATTATTATGTTGGTCAGTACAAAAGCCTATAGAAAAGTACCCGACTGCGTCTTTGTTTTATTTCCCAAACAAGCACTGATAATCCAATATCCTATGAATTACGAAACACAACCTTTAGATAAGCACGTGCCTGTCTGTCAAAACAATAATTTGACATGTCAGTAAACATTTCAAAGTAATTCTCGGAGTGCCCCAGCTAGGATTTGAAAAGGGCAGGGGGCTTTTTTTGTCAAAAAGGCACTTTCCATACACAGTATTTTGTCAAAAGGGCACTTTCGAGCGCGCTGGCGTTTCTGGAAATGCTTCCTGTTGCATGTTAATTTTATATGTCATTACTAATTATTAGAATATATTATTCCCATTATTATTAACACATTCAAATATAATGTCTACAATGAGGAATAAATTAAATACCATGTAATAAGAGATTTATTAAATATCATGTGTACAAAAAAAATAGTTTTTTTAAGGGAAGGGGGGGGGCCTAGGAAGGGCTGGGCGGAGGTTCGGGCGGCAGGCAGGGCGCCCTTCAATTTAGGCCTTGCTGGAACACTGTCTCGTATATGATATCGGAACGGGACTTGCTTTTAGACATTTACAATAACGATATTTATTTTCATAAGATTTGCTGAAAACAAATGAGAACTA
>NC_068362.1:40773840-40884135 GCF_020536995.1 Dreissena polymorpha | reverse complement strand
TTTACAGACATTTATTTTTTACAAATTTTAATCTATGGAATAGCGCCATGAAATGTAAGTGATTTCAGCCAAGTAAAAATTGGGTAGGCGTTTTAAAACAAAGTGTCATAAAATTCAAAATAGTATCATTAAGTTATATTTTAAATTACAGTTTTTATAGAAACACTATATACAGCAAAAAATACCAAAAAATTAAACAGATTTACCGTTTACTTTTTGAAATAAAATAAAAATGCAACATGCATCATTCGTATTTTCAGCAGTAAATTAATCAATTTAGCCATAACGTTGTTTTAATTTTAAAATTGAAGGATGTGCATACAATTTTCAACATATTTAACAATAAACATAGCTTATGTGCTATATTAAATCAAATTACGTTAGAAAAGAAATAAAACGCGTCGCACAAAAGTATGGCGATGTCGGCAGGAATCCGAACCTGCGCGGGAAAATCCCAAAAAGATTTCAATTTCATTCGCCTTACCACTCGGCCACGACAACTTTACATCTGTGTAACCTTAAATTAGATATATATAAGTAAACAGGTAAAAGGCTCGCTCGATCTTTGAAGAAATCGCGAAATCGTATGTTTCAGATGCTAATTGGATCAAAGTCAATATTTATAGTGAAAATAATGTAATCTAAATGAATAAGTTAAACATATATCAAAATTCGAAGTTTGAAAAAAATAAAATGCATCTCTCGGAAATAAGCGATCATTGAAGATCGGCTGTGGCTTATGTATGAAGTGAAAGAACAGTTGAAAGTTTCCATTTTGCACGTTAATGATTCTGATAATATGGTGACAAAGGCAGCAGTCCTATGCAGTAGTTGTGTTTGACCGGAGAGTAGCGTTGATCTGTGTCGGTGTTGGGCGCTCTGAGGGCGCAATCCGGCTACATAGTACATAGAACCTCTTGTGGCTATAGTCCATGGATCGGGTTCGGCAGACAGGGAACATGTAAATTTTCGGCGTTAGCTGTATACGCCAGCTTTTCACCTTAGCCTGACCTTTGTTAGCGTCCAATAGAATTCAAATAAAACTTCCGCGGCCAAGTACAGATGAATACACTTCATTGACTGCATTGGCTGATTTGAGAATACGACCAGAACATTGGAAACATGTCCGCGTCTTTGGAAAATGTTTTACTGCGTGTTCAGCATGAAACAATTTTATATCTAATGAAAAGGCTTAATAGATTAGAACCAGTTTTACACTCAATCTCGACATCAATACAGTTTGTGCGTCCACCTTTTATTTTCAGAAGATTTTCAGCGCGAGAACGTTTGCATTTAAAGGCTATGTTCTCATATTTAGTACTAACTTCCATATTCCTGTCAACATGTTAACATGTTAAAGTATAGAGAGCAGTGTAAGCGAAGACTCACTTTAATGCATTGCATTTCAACTCGCGAGGTATATCGGGTCAATTTGCGGCCACTGTGTGTGAATGTCAGAGTTTACATACAGGTCATCGCTGCGTCTCTACCCTATGTGCTGATCGGAGTTCGCGGCCAGGAAAATAATCGTTACATAATAAAGACGCTATAGCGTGAACTAGGTGAACTGGAATTTTCTTTAGACCAGACAGATGTTAAATGAAGATATCCAGCATATGGTTTGTCAATAACAGATTCTTAATGTGTTTTACAACAATACCATGATAAATATATTTTTAATTAATTTAACAAGAATTATGCCATCATATTGTCTAATGAATTAAGCATGAGCGCAATGATTCTCGATACTGTTAATAATCGAATCAAATAGCAACGCCAGACAAACCACTTAAACAGGTTGTTCGAAGAACGCGCGTATAAATATTTAAAATATGTACGGATACTTCGCGTGTGGCCGGTTGACTCATATGTTTCACTTCCATTCTTCTTTTGGTTTTCTGTTTTGTATCTATACGTTTATGACCAGCAATATGTAATAATGTAAAATAAGCCGCGAAAACTCCGCGTATCATCCCGTACTGCGTTTGCTGCAGCTAAGAACTGCACGGAAAAAGACATTCGCTATCTTTGATCTCATTCATTGAAGTCTTTACCTATCATTAACTGCAACCACAATCAACGCCCGTATATCTTTTTTAAAGATATTTCTTGTTATATGTATGTTTTATATCTTAATTACCTAAACGTATATTTATCCTGGTTACTTATTTACTGAGGTATGAGTTAGTCGCAATGATTGTAGATACGTTGTACTATATTTAGTAAGTATTTGGAGGACGAGTGGCACGGGCACGCGCTTTAATATCACTTATGCAAGGAACGCGTTTGTTTATATACGTATTTTTGATATTCCGATAGGCTTAAGGGAGGTAACTTATTCAAGTAAAACGCGATATTTTTGCAATGCCTTTTTATAACTCTTGTTTAATTAATTACATACGAATATACAGCTAAATTTAAGATGATTTTTTACCAGAAAAAAATTTCGGAGAAAGATATATTGAGATTTTGATATTCCATAGAATGCGAGTCTCCATATATATTTTCTATTGCAGGGGAGGTAATTAAAAAATTTTTAAAGTCTCCGAATTGGTCTTTGTTGTATCTATTTACGTTTATTTTCAAGCTTATGGCGATTAAAAAATTAATTATTATTAGTATATGCTCACATGGATATTGGTACGGATATATCGTGTTCATATAACTGTTACTACATCCATTTCATTCATCATTCAGGTCGGGCTACACAAATCTCGTGAAGAGGCCAGTAGGACCTGTAAACAAACTCTCATACACACACTCTTCACTCATCGTGGCGCTCTCGCATGTCTGAGGCGATATATAAGATCGATGTCATATATAATACTGTATTCGCTGGTATTTTCGGTTAATATGTTTGACTGCTTAGGACGCAATGGATATAGTGTATTTATATTTAAGAAGTGAGCACATTGTTGTTTCTGGCGGTATTCAATTTCTGGTAATAGTTTCGCGATTAAAGACGTCGGTTCTCGGTTAGGTGTGGAATGTTCTTATTTGTTAATGTGCCAAGTGCTTAAAGGCGGTTTATCGCACTTTATTAGTCGGCGTTTCAAGAGAATGGGTAATAAATGCAAATCAGTAGGTGCTTAGAAGACTTAAGTACGGCAAGAACCACAACTCACTCTGCTAGGAACGATTACCACTGCCTGTCTGCAGCAGACGACAAATGATTCTGCTCTAGCAGTGAATGTATATACCAGCTTGTAAACGCCATTGGCCAGTCTAGTGTTTATCATTAAAATATGCACATATTGGCTGCTTTCATGGAAAACGAGGCTTAATGCACGTCAAATAAGATTAGCCTGTGCACAATGATAAGCATATGCAATGCGAACAAGCTAATCAAGGACGACAACAGCGAACAACTAAAGTGCCTTCAGCGCTTTGATTTATAATATACATTATGTCCTATGTTATATGGCGTATAGCTACTAATATATGTGTGTATAAAATATGTTAACCGTCTTTATTTTTTAAATAAATGAAATCATACTGAAACTCTACGAATTGAGGATTTACATGTTTTTATGAGCTGTCAAAGATTATTACAAACAACAATTATTATCTTTTTTAATGCAGACACTTTAAAAGACTGTGGGTGCGGACCCAGGATCCTGCGATAAATCAAACGGAAAGGTACTTTAGGTACTTAAGCTACGTTGAAGAAACTCGGACATTGTTGACGCCCTGTCTTCAATAAATACTGTTTTTGAGTGAGGTTAAACTTACAAATGTATTTGTTAGCCAATTGACGTGTATCGTGGTATTTTGAAATTATTTTTAAAATAACTGGGCTAAGCATTGGTTTCGGTAGAAAAGTACTGCAACAATTTCGCTAGATTTGAACACATTTTAACACTCCGCATTATGATATTTTGATTCAATTTTTCATATTTATACCAAGTGAGTTTCCATTTGACCGCCTTGCGGATACAGATCCATTAGCATGTGCTGTGTATTATAATAACAATTAATGAGTTAATTTACTACTTACAGTATCGTTATTTTCATCAACATCATCGTTATCAACGTTATCATGATCATCATCATCAACATAATCATCATCTCATCATTATCATCATCATCATTCATCATATCATCATCATCATCATCATCATCATCATCATCATCATCATCATCATCATCATCATCATCATCATCATCATCATCATCATCATCATCATCATCATCATCATCGTCATCATCATCGTCATCATCATCATCATCATCATCATCATCGTCGTCGTTGTCGTCGTCGTCGTCGTCGTCGTCGTCGTCGTCGTCGCCCTCGTCCTGCTCCTCCGCCTCCACCGCATCATCAGCAGCAGCATCGTCATCAGCAACAGCAGCAGCATTATCGTCACTATCACCAACAACATCGTTATGGTCGTCATCGTCGTGATCATCATCATCAGTGTCATCATCATCATCATCATCGTCATTGTTATCGTCGTTTTTCTCCTCCTCGTCGTCGTCATCGTCATCATCGTCGTCATCGTCATTCTCATCATGAACAATTTCAACAACCGTAAAACCTATCGCTCAGCTCATTTTTGCAGTGAATTCGGATGTTATATCAAATCTTTTTGATTAATAGAGTTTGCTGCTTAATGTATTAATAACTAAATAATAATGTTGATAATATTGAAAATAAATGGTTTCAATTTTATTTATCCGTTTAAGATGCAGTATTTGACCAAGTCAATTTGTCGCTAAAAGTAGTCATTACACATTCAATCCAAAAAGCGTTACGAGTTGCTATTGAAACTATAATCGCATTCCGATAAAAATGGTGTCTGTATTAGGGCCTGTTTAATTTCTACGCTTAATTGCAATTCATAAAAATATTTTTAAGGGTACCGGTATATCTAGACACACTCTGTTATCCAAACAATCCTTGTGATCATAAACAAATAAACAATGAAATATAAATAAAATTAGATGATAAAAAATGGTATCTTCCTTTTTGCTGTTGCTAGTTATCAACAGAGTAGCAAAACTTTTAAATATAAATTATATTCAATTCATAGCACGCTTAAAGATTTGAAGTTTATCTAAATCTATAAGCACAAACATATTTATGTTTGTTAATACAAAGCTGTAGCAGTTTTCTGATTGCGCTTGAAAAGATGTGATTGTTGTTGTTGCATTAATAGTATCATTAGTTTGTATTTCCAGATTAGGTATTCCACCATACATTTTGTTTTTAATCATATGTCTTATAATTGGCATTGCAATATTTCAATAACGAGTAATCAACACAATTGACTTTATGTATTTTTAATTGTTTATCCATATTATCATTAACACTTGAGGGAAAAATAAGCTGTGTCATTTTTTATTTTTTATTTTACTTATGGTTCAGACAACTCTGCTTTTACTATATGCCGTAATAATTATAAGTTTCCGTTCACTTAAAGATATTGTTTTTCGTGTTGGAAAATTTAAATACGAAAAATATTTAGAGACAAGTGTGTTATGTTTGTTTGTCAATTATTTAATTGAAGTAGAAATAATACATCAGTGTACATAATTTTATTGTGTTGTTCCCTTCGTTCTTTACTTTAAAAATGCAACTTAACAGCTTTGCAATCAACTGAAATAATATATAAAAAGTAAAAACAATAAACGTTTGGCTTTCTTAATACGATATCATTTCAAACGCTGTTGGAAGGAACCATTGCTTATTAGAGGTTTACAAGGTAATTTACCCAAGTACGCAAATGTAATGGTCGATTGCCCTTAGGCATGATTCTGTTTTATTACTTTAATCCGGTTGTAAAAATGCATGACCGAAGGGTCATCAGATAAGCAAAAACAGGGTCAAAATCTGATAAAATAGCGCTGTTTAACTGACTGTACGAAAATCCGTATGTCCGAAAATTTAGAATCATGAAAACATAAATATTTTGGCTTAAAAAGGAAATGTAAGAAAATTTAGAATGTAAGAGAAAATACGGTGGTTTTATGGTGTTTAAATCGATTAGAAATAGCAAAACCTAAAGACATTATCTCAAGTGTGATTTTCAAAAGATTTTATATGAATGTACACACACGGTAAAACTAGTCTATTAAAATGAAATACCTTCATTGGTTCTCATGTTTTTAATATTTATTAAACATAGGTATTTGTGAACACTTGTTGTTATATAATATTGAAATGTACACGCATACTGAACATAAAATCATTAGCATAACGGCTAAGTTGGTTTTTACTAAGATTGCAATAGTGTTTATTTTATTATTATGAATCTTATGAGGATAATTTTGAAAGTATGACACAGAGTATCTGAAGAAGATATATACATAATCACATATGTTGTTGTTGTTGTGGTTATTGTTTCAATATTTTTATGAGTATCATACATTCAATGACGAATAGCTATTAATTTGTCATACAAACACCATAATTATTATTGGATTGCTGGAGATTAAACAAATCGATTCCCTAGTAACTGATATAACTGATACATTTTTTGAGCGACAATTTGAAACTAAATCTAGTATTATTTAAATTTGATTATTTTAATTGCAGACTTTTTTTATTAACCCCAATTATTGTGTACGCAACGTTTCTTTTATTTAAATCGCTGAGTACGAAGCATCAAGCTATTTTTTAATTAATTGACAGTGATCTTTAATGTATGTCATAATATAAATTGAAATCAATCTTAATTAAAGCTTGAGCGGTTGGTTTGTAATAAGTTTTGTAAATGTTGCTGTAGGATATGTATGCACAATAAATACTAACGCTCTGGCATATTGTGATGGTGATATGATTATATATTGCACAATGAATATGTGATGATGTTCTTGTGATAATATTGAGGCTATAATTAGTTTTTGAATTAAGCTAGCTAATTTCAAATAAGATACAAACACATCCCAATCCTAAAATTATCAGTAAGTTATAGTATTGTTTGCCTCTAGGCGCATAATTAATTGAAGGCCTAGTTTATCTGTTAATCCTCGCCCCATGTGGTGTCCCAGTGGGTACACTGATATTAATACACGATGTATTGGTCCACCATTAAATCTCTTATCAAAACATGTCTCTCAGGTGACTGAAAAATGGCTGTGTAGATACAACAAATACTACTACAACGGAGACTAAGATAACACATGTTACAATTAATTTGTCTTCCTTGCGTTCTTCTTATACGACAAACACTTCTAAAACAAAAAAGCAAAAAGCCGCTACTGCTACTGCTTCGGCTACTCTTACTGCTACTGCTACTGCTACTGCTGCCGCTGCCGCTGCCACTGCCACTGCCGCTGCCACTGCCGCTGCCACTGCCGCGGCCACTGCCACTGCCGCTGCCACTGCCGCTGCCAGTGCTGCTGCTGCTGCTGCTACTGATAGTGCTACTGCTACTGCCACTGCTACTGCCACTGCCACTGCCGCTGCCACTGCCGCTGCTGCTGTTGCTTCTGATAGTGCTACTGCTACTGCTGCTGCTGCTGCTCCTGCTGCTGTTGCTGCTGCTACTGTTACTGCTACTGATACGGCTACTGATACTGCTACTTCTACTGCTAGTGCTACTGCTACTGCTACTGCTACTGCTACTGCTACTGATTCTGCTACTGCTACTGCTGCTGCTGCTACTGCTGCTGCTGCTGCTACTGCTACTATTGATAATATTTCTCCTTCTACTTCTCTTTCTAATATTGCTAGCGATGCTTCATAATTTATTTTTAAATGTATCATTTTGTTAAAACAGGAAAGAACTGTTATATATATTTTCTTAAAGGGATCTTTTCACGCTTTGGTAAATTGACAAAATTGAAAAAAGTTGTTTCAGATTCGTAAGTTTTCGTTTTAGTTATGATATTTGTGAGGAAACAGTAATACTGGACATTTACCATGCTCTAATATAGCCATTATATGCATCTTTTGACGATTTTAAAACCTAAAAATTATAAAGCGTTGCAACGCGAAACGATTGAATAATTTGGAGAGTTCTGTTTTTGTCGTTAAATTTTGTGAAACTACGAAGATTGCTTATATAAGGTATAAAATACGTCGAGAATGTGTACTCGGCGGAATAGCTCAGTAGGCATAAGCGTTTATACTACAGGACTCTGCCAGGACTCCAGGGGTCACTGGTTCGAACCCTGCTCCGGGCAATGTACATTTCCTTTTTTTTTTTTTTCTTGATTTTTTACTGGAGCTTTTATGATCCAATGTTTACATTTATCAATATAAAGCATTTAATGAATAAGTTAAAAAAATGCCAAAATCTGTGAAAAGGCCCCTTTAAAGGTGTAAAGAATCTAAACTTTTCTGCGATTAAAGTTTTATTTAACTGGATTAGTATAGGCCACATAACAGACGCTATTGTACTGATTTGTACTAAACAACATTTTGTCATAATCAACAGTTTTAACATGCCGCAGTTTCCTTGGAAGTTGACCTTTGATTGGAGTTATGTATAAAACATTAACAAGGTATTTGTTGACAGTTTGTCCTGTCACAATTATATATTAGTTGAGCCAAACGTGTGATAAAGATCCCTTTTGGGGTGGCGATAAATACTATTTATATTGTTCAACAGTGGGAGACTGAGAAAACATATGTTACAATTAATTTGTCTACTTTGCCTGCTTCTTCTTTATATATTTTTCTTGCTAATCGTTTAAGTTTAGTTTTAGTTAAGTAGGTATATCAATTTACATTTTTTGATAGATATTTATTTGGATAGTAATAGTATGTTTTATTTGACTTGACATCATTGAACCGGTTTATTCATTGATAAGATCGGGATCTCCACAGGTGTTTAATCTCGATTGTTAGGTGGGGAGAAGGGTCCGAATGATAATGTTGTCGTCGGCTTACGAATCACATTTCACAAGTTTTAGACAAATATGCATACATTATAAACCTAATTTAAGTATTACATAGATAATAACTTATCTTTATTTTGATGAACTACGTTTAAGGTATAAAACTATAATTATCTATGTGTTGTGTGCCGCATACATACCATCTTGCTTTTTTAAATTTGATCACAACGGTCCGAAGTCATAAACATTCATTATGCATGGTTGCTAAAGCACAGTGTATACTAACTAACCTATGTTTATTGTTGCTTGCTAGGGTTATTATTATTATTTTTTATTATTTTTTTTTTGGGGGGGGGGGTGGGAGGGCTTTTATAGAAGATTTCAACTAGTCCTTCAATTAACGAAAAAAAAATATTGGTATAGGAAATATAAAAGAGTAATAGACAGCTTCATTCATGCTGTTCTATTATGGTGTTTTAACGCATATAATTATGTATGGTTGATGAAGCACATTGTATGCTACCGATGTTTATTGTTGTTTGATGATGATGTTAAGTTGGTGTTGCTGTTGTTGTTAATGATGTTGAGGAGGAGGAGGAGGAAGAAGAAGAAGAAGAAGATGATGATGATGATGATGATGATGATGGTGGTGGTGGTAGTAGTGACGACGACGACGATGATGATGATTTTGATTATGATAATGAGATTTGAATTAAATTAATGCGCAAAGATTTTTCTTTTTAGCGGCCAAATGCAGATATCTGCGCTCGGCCGCTGTAAGGGTTATGTAATATTTGCAATCTACATAGGAGTCAATAGCAGATACCAAGCACCATATGCTTATGAGAAACAAAAGCAAAATATTGGCAATCGCTGAAATCTCGAATATGACTTAATCATTTTATTAAATGAAAACCGGTAACTATTTTAAACGGTTATTATATTGCAACAACTTAGCGGTGTTTATCCAAAAGACCATTGTTATAATTACAGGGACGTCAATAGGCCAAACTATTCAGGAAATATGATTTGAGTCGTCAAGGATAGATTTTGAGATCAATGTACGTCCGATGAGATTTAAAGGGAGTTGGAGGCGTAGGGACAGATTCGTTCGAGTACGCGATCATTTGAGAACAAATTATGTTGAAGCTTTATCGGAATTCCGGAAATTTGCGATCGGTACCGATTTTTCCTGGTTCTTTTTTATTGATTCTGATAAGTTAGCGGCCGGCACGGACATGAATATTAACTGACGAAAACCTCTTCGCTACTTTCCGAAAATCTTCGACATGTTGCAAATATCCGTAATATTCCGCATTGTACTCACCAGAAATTGCAACTAGAAAGACTACAATAAATCAGTTAGCTACGGCTCGGGCGGGGATTTACCTTTTATCCCTGTAAGGGACCTAATGCCCCAGACTACCGGCTATTTTTTCCGGAATTCGAACTTGATACACTTGATATCCCTGAATTAAATATTTATATCCGCAATTTTGATCTCTAGAGTGCTGACTGTTAGTATTGTATTTGACTGGAATGACTGTCGATTATGTGTTTTTAAGATTAAAACAAGCTTACGAAGAACTTTGTGTTTGCTTTTTTGTACGCTTTCTTTTTAAAAATGTATTGTCCGCCACGGACGCAAAAATTGACCAAATGTACCAGATTGTGGTCTCTTTAAAGTGCTATGTTTTTACTGCCGTGATATCTTTAACAAACTACACATTATTGATCGTGGACGTTTTATACTCTTATTGAATTTGTTTCCTCAAAATATGCTCTTCTATTAGTAGATGTTTAGGTGACGATGTTCTAATTATAGATCTTACACGGCCAAGAAACACTAGATAGGTCTTTGCAAAGAGAGCTGTTGGATATCGTGAATGCGTTCAATGTGGCCTGTTTATTTCAGAAAGCTATGTGCAATGTTTTATGGGGATTTCTATCAAATTGCCAATTGCAAAATTTGATTTAATTCATTCGGACCTACAAGCGGGAAACTTCTTCATTAAAATTCAATGGGCTTTTAAGAAGTTCGTTGAAAGGCCAAATTTGACGTTAAACAGCAACGCCAAAAAAATTGCTACTCAGTCTTATTTATCACTTTTTTGTAAGATTTACCAGTAGACGTTCTTCAGTGAAATTAAGCAAACACACAGTGCCGTCAAATATGGAAGGGTATTTAGGTAAAAATTACATCCTTCTTTGTGACTGTGTCATGATTCTTGATGGTACTTTCAATTAGTATGTAGACACCTTTTCATGCTTGATGACACTTACATCTTGCCTGATGTCCAATGTCTATTTACATTCTGCTTAATGGTATCATGCATGTGTACAGATGCAACATTCTTGTTCGTTAATTGCATGCTGCATATGTGTATGTTGGTTTGTGCAGAGAGACTTGTGCAATAGGCGCAGTGCATAATGAAATCAAATATTAATGCGTTTAATAAATTAACGCGATGGTAAGATGTGAGTTTCACCCAAGCACAAAGCAACATACTATCATGCATGATACAATGATGTCAATTGACAGTCATTCCGAAATGCTACGGAGGACCACGGAAATTTACGGCGTATAACGGAAATTTTATGTTATAGGAGAAGTTGCGCACCTTTGTAAGATATTTGCTACTGAACCGAAATTAACCGCGTGTTTGTAGACTTAACTTTTTTTTGGTTAATGACTAACCATAATTTGTGTACAGTAATTTACCTTCAATAACCAAAGAAAGTCTATGGATATATTTCAATATATGCTACTAATGCATGTATGCAGAGCTCCAGATAAGACGCTTAAAGTCGTAAAAAATTGAATTAAATTTAGTAAAAAAGTAGACTTAAATTCTGTGCGTACGGTTACACATTGGAAAAATAAAATAAGAATTCAAAATGTGTGATCATGCGTAAAACTCAATATCAATGCATATAATGTAAACATTTTATCAATGAGTTCCCACTCGTCTAGGCCCTCATTACAATTATGAAATCAACAGCACTTTAACGTTATTATGAATAACAGACCATCTTTACAACAGTCGAAAAGCCGAACGTTTTCCATTATCTGGTCCTTTTATCGCAAAAAGTCTGCTGTAACCCGGCAATTGTCATTAGCTCTTCTTAGACTATAAACCTAAATGCGGATGTGCCAAAAATTATATTTACCTGAAAAAAAAAGAATTAATAATAGACTTTAAGGCTGGATTATTATAGAGTGTAAACCAAGATTTTGCTGAAAAAGTTATCTGGAACTTTGCATGTATGTTGAGAGGAAATCGATTACATAATTTCAAATTTACTAGAGTACTTTTATATTGCACCACATAAAATGCTTTAAAACTATAATATTGAAGTGCGCATATAAACTTTATTATAGATGGGTAGGTATTTCGTGTCAATCTCTTTCACATATGAAAGAGCTGTTGGTCATGCTGCTTTAAGTACATATAGATGCATGACACAATTTAGATTAAGCAAAATAAAACACTAGGTATTTGCCAAGAGTCAAATATATACGAGCAGTAAGAGCGTAATCGTGCACAGCGAGACTTACTCATGTAGAATTTAAAACTCTAATTGCTTTCTTTCGAAATAATTTCATGTGTCCGATCTAATATGCAATATGCCCGGTGTTTTTTTTGCGGATTAATGTTCCGTTTTAGATCCATAATTAACGAATGCCTCAATATTTTCAAAAATTAACACCGGAATAATGTTCACCGACATTTTTTCATACAGATTGGATATAAATATTATAGAGCTTAACAAAAAATACATTAAGCCCTGTTCTCCCGGCACACGTGCTGGACACACAGGTGGTTAGCGTGTGGCTATGATAATAATTAGTGAAAACATCTTTTTGAATGATAAATAATCATATTAAAACGAAAAATCAAATTTTCTATATAAAAAAAAATCACTACCGTTTTATATATAACAAGGTATCCAACTCGAAATCATCCGAAAACGGGGTGCATCGTTTTGAGCAGCCATTACTAAATTAATTTTGCAGCGATTTTCATGACCCGGTCTTATTCAACGCAGAAATGAATTTCCTTTTAGGAAATGTATATATATTGTTATATTTCTACACATGCTGGGTCAAATTTTAAGAAATAAAGCTATACATAATTCGCTTGACCCAGTTGTTATCGATCAGACCGTATTTATGAATGAAATCTCCAGTTGTAAAGACACAACTCCGCATTAGAGCAATGAAATCACTCTTGTGTTTAAAATGTCAGTTCGTTGAAATGTATGTAAACAAAGGTTTGAAAATGCGCTGGACAGTTAGTTTTGATGCATAATTCTACGGCAAGCACGGTAAGAATGTTTTTTTCATACGTTTTATTGAATAATGGTATCGAGGTTCGTGAACTTTGCAGGGAAAATGCCCATTTCCCCGTGAAGATTTCAGTCATGAATACTGTCTGATCGATCACAGCTGGGTCACGCGAGTTGTGTATCGTGTTATTTTTTAAAAGTTGACCCAGTATTTGTAAAAATATTGCATGACATATACATTTCCAGAAAGGAAATTTATTTCTGCGTTGAATAAGACCAAGATCGTGAAAATCGCAAAATTGATGAAGTAATGGCTGTTTAAAACGATGCATCCCGTTTTCGGATGATTTCGAGTTGGATACCTTGTTGAATATATATTTAACTTATTTTTTTTAAGAAAAGTTGATTTTTCGTTATAATATGATTACTTATCATTCCAAAATATGTTTTCACTAACTAGTATTATAGCCACACGCTAACCACCTGTAGCTGGACACTTTTAAAAAGCACAATACAAATTCAAGTACTTATGCACTTAATTGATTGTAAACAATGACGGTTGAAATCCGTGCGTGGGAATTTTTCTGGTAACCAAGAGCGACGTCAACGTTCATGACAAACCTGTTTATATGACATTTATTTATTGATTTTTTCCAACTTGATTGAAAATTATGTTTTATGATATTTTAATACATGTAGATGAAGTAGTTGTTTTCTCAACGAGGAGTACAATAGTTGTACAGTACTAGACACGAGTACTTGTAACTTTCAGGTTTCTCTGTATACCACAGACATTATATAGTCATAAAATGATAAATATGTGTTTATAGAAATTGTAATTATAGCATGGTAAATAGACTAGAGAAATCTGAAAGTTTCACGCACAGGTCTGTGGCAATGGGGGTTTGGGCTACTTTATAAATATGAGGTCGATATGCAATGCACATCGGTAGATTACGTCTACTGTAATTATTTGGACTAGGGAAGGGCCACAATTCCAACACATCAGCCCCGTTATGTTCTGAATAAAATACATGTATAATTTCTTGAGTGCCAATTGCATCTTACAAATATCAAAAACATTCACGGCAGTCAATTCATTGTGTAAACGTACTGGTCTTCATGGCAATAATGAACGTATTTAGTTTAATGGAGATTATATAACGAAGGGAACTAATTCAGCTTATTCAGTTTACTAGTCAAAATGATTCGGATGTTTTCGCTTTTTTTCCGAAAAGTAATTTATTCAACATACGGAAAATAAACGCGCGCCACCTGATGTCATAATTTAGTAACTTGCATTCTGCTTACTGCCTGTTGCTAACTGCCGTTGTTAATGACGCTTAGTGGCAAAACCGATTATGACTGGTTTCAGGAATAATGAACACACAAACATTGGATAGTCACCAAGCATGTTGAAACAATCATCAAGTATAACCGATAGAGAACAAGCATGTTGGAACTGTCATGAAGCATGTAAGAATAAACATCACGCATAATGTAAATATTATTCATGAATGATGTAATGTTGCAGCAATCATCAAGTATAAACGAATAGACAACAAGCATGTTGGAATTGTCATAAAGCAAATTAGAATAAGCATCAGTCATAATGTAAATATTCACCACGAATGATGTAACTTTTACCTAAATATCCTTCCATAGACATGTGTTGTTACTAAAATAGACATAGAGATTTGAGCATTGGGAGTGACCTAATCATACTGTGCTTTAGCAGTATTACGGAATACCGTTAGTGCCATCGTGGTTACACATTAAAATCCAGAGGGCGAGAACGCGAGAACGCGATAGTACGATGGCGACAATGTGACAATACGATGATGACAGGGTGACAATACGATGGCGACAATGCGATAGTACGATGGCGACAATGCGAGAACGCGATAATACGATGACGACAATCAGACAGTGCGATGACGACAGTGCGACAATACGATGGCGACAGTGAGATAGTACGATGGCGACAATACTACAGTTCGATAGTGCGATAATACGATGACGACAGTGCGAAAATACGATGACGACAGTGCGACAATACGATGGCGATAGCCGACAGTGCGATAGTACGATGGTGCCAATGCGATAACGCGATAGTATGATGGCGGCAATTCGAAAATGCGATGGCGACAGTGCGACAATACGATGGCGACAATGCGATAGAACGATGGCGACATTGCGATGATACCACGGCGACAGTACGATATGACTATCGCATTGTCGCCCCCGTACTATCGCACTGCCGCCATTGTATTGTCGCACTGTCGCATTGTCGTCATCGTACTAGCGCGTTTTCGCAATCGTACGAACGCATTGTCGCCATCGTATTGTCGCACTGTCGTCATCGTACTTTCGCGTTCTCGCATTCTCGCCCTCTGGATTTTAATGAGTAACCACGGTGGCCCTAACGGTATTTTGTACAGTAAAGTGCGTAAAATCTGGTTTGGAATAACAATTTATATGCCGAAAACAGATGTTGAAAACCCGACTTTGTTTTATAAGTAGTAGTCTAAATATACAATGAGTTTTCCGAGCATTAAATAAACATATTAAAATAAAATTCATGTTCGTATCAGTTGAAGTTCTTGTTAATAGTAGAAGCAAAGAACACAATAAAACGCTGATTGGGCTTACTAATTTGAGGCAAGAAAAAACACATCGCGCTATTATATATAACATATAACGCGCATCCGCAAAGTTCGAGCGCCCGTCTCGGTGCCGTCGTTTCCGGTGAAAGTTTCGCACAGGAGCTACCGAGTTTGGATATGAGACCACGAATCATGGCTTGACTTTATATATCAGTCAGCGTAGTACCTGACCAGACTGCGCGGTTGGACAAGCTAGGATGGACCAACTTCGGCCGCATATGACATAAGACCCATTTTCGCATGACGCGGGTCATCTGACCTTTATAATGTGTATATAGCTTTGAATGGAATTTGCACATAGTTTTCGGCATGGATTTATTGTTATGTTAATGTGTTGCACGCTTTCAAAAGCAGAGGGCATATATAAGATCAATTATACTACGGAGTTCATTTTCTGTTGCAAAATGAAATGCAATAAAGATTGTTACTCAGCGGTGTGTACAGTATGACAGCGTTGTCTGTCTGCGATGCATTTATACTGGTTCTAAGCTGGCATACTCACCAATTGGACTCAACCATCTGCTCGAACAAGAAATGATAAGTTCTACTAGCATAAACCTTTAATTGTAACTCATTTTAAAAATATTCATGTTATTTATATTATTCAATTTATTATTCAAAATTATAATTATTATTTCCTTTATTGTTGTTTTTCGCATTAAGAAACTTATTCGGCTTACGAAACTGAAAAATCCCATGGGAGAAAAAAATCCCATGGGATAAAAAATCCCATGGGATTTAAAATCCCATGGGATTTAAAAATCCCATGGGATTTAAAAATCCCATGGGATTTTTTATTTTTTTTTAAACACGACTTAACGCATTAAAATATCGTAGTTGTTCATCATTTCATAAAATATGATGTTTCTGAAAGTTTCATGAATAAATCTCCCAAAATAAGAAAAAAATCCCATGGGATTTTTTTCTCCCATTTTAAAATGGGATTTTTTTATTACTAAATATTTTTATATATAATTGGCATAAAACCAATATACAGTCCTTAAATAACGTTAAAATACTTGCAAACGCAAATAAAACACGTTTTTTAAAATGTTCAAAATCCCATGGGATTTTTCTCCCATTTGCAAATTATGGGAGAAAAAAAATCCCATGGGAGAAAAAATCCCATGGGAAAATGCAAAAATCCCATGGGAAAATGCAAAAATCCCATGGGAACCCCAACTTTGCTTATAAATTTCATAGTGAAGAAAACGCGTTTTTTGAGTGAAAATAACCAATTATTAATCAACGATAAGACTTTTATCGCATACTATGTCTCAAAGTAGCAAATCTTTAAGAAAAAGGGTACTTAAGTTTGCGAAATTTCGGTTTCGCAAAGTTTTTCCGGTGGCCGTTTTTGTTAAAACAGGAAAGAACTGTTATATATATTTTTTAAAGGTGTAAAGAATCTAAACTTTTCTGCGATTAAAGTTTTATTTAACTGGATTAGTATAGGCCACATAACAGACGCTATTGTACTGATTTGTACTAAACAACATTTTGTCATAATCAACAGTTTTAACATGCCGCAGTTAACTTGGAAGTTAACCTTTGATTGGACTTATGTATAAAACACTAACAAGGTAATTGTTGACAGTTTGTCCTGTCACAATTATATATTAGTTGAGCCAAACGTGTGATAAAGATCCCTTTTGGGGTGGCGATAAATACTATTTATATTGTTCAACAGTGGGAGACTGAGAAAACATATGTTACAATTAATTTGTCTACTTTGCCTGCTTCTTCTTTATATATTTTTCTTGCTAATCGTTTAAGTTTAGTTTTAGTTAAGTAGGTATATCAATTTACATTTTTTGATAGATATATATTTTGATAGTAATAGTATGTTTTATTTGACTTCACATCATTGAACCGGTTTATTCATTGATAAGATCGGGATCTCCACAGGTGTTTAATCTCGATTATTAGGTGGGGAGAAGAGTCCGAATGATAATGTTGTCGTCGGCTTACGAATCACATTTCACAAGTTTTAGACAAAAAAGCATACGTTATAAACCTAATTTAAGTATTACATAGATAATAACGTATCTTTATTTTGATGAACTACGTTTAAGGTATAAAACTATAATTATCTATTTGTTGTGTGCCGCATACATACCATCTTGCTTTTTTAAATTTGATCACAACGGTCCGAAGTCATAAACATTCATTATGCATGGTTCATAAAGCACAGTGTATACTAACTAACCTATGTTTATTGTTGTTTGCTAGGGTTATTATTATTTTTTATTTTTTTTTATTGGGGGGGGGAGCTTTTATAGAAGATTTCAACTAGTCCTTCAATTAACGAAAAAAAAATTGGTATAGGAAAATTAAAGAGTAATAGACAGCTTCCTTCATGCTGTTCTATTATGGTGTTTTAACGCATATAATTATGTATGGTTGATGAAGCACATTGTATGCTACCGATGTTTATTGATGTTTGATGATGATGTTAAGTTGGTGTTGCTGTTGTTGTTGATGATGAGGAGGAGGAGGAGGAGGAAGAAGAAGAAGATGAAGAAGATGATGATGATGATGGTGGTGGTGGTAGTGGTAGTGACGACGACGACGATGATGATGATTTTGATTAATATAATGAGATTTGAATTAAATTAATGCGCAAAGATTTTCTTTAAGGGTTATGTAATATTTGCATTCTACATAGGAGTCAATAGCAGATACCAAGCACCATATGTTTATGAGAAACAAAAGCAAAATATTGAAAATCGCTGAAATCTCGAATATGACTTAATCATTTTATTAAATGAAAACCGGTAACTATTTTAAACTGTTATGATATTGCAACAACATAGCGTTGTTTATCCAAAAGACCATTGTTATAATTACAGGGACGTCAATAGGCCAAACTATTCAGGAAATATGATTTGAGTCGTCAAGGATAAATTTTGAGATCAATGTACGTCCGATGAGATTTTAAGGGAGTTTGAGGCGTAGGGACAGATGCGTTCGAGTACGCGATCATTTGAGAACAAATAATGTTGAAGCTTTATCGGAATTCCGGAAATTTTCGATCGGTACCGATTTTTCCTGGTTCTTTTTTTATTGATTCTGATAAGTTAGCGGCCGGCACGGACATGAATATTAACTGACGAAAACCTCTTCGCTACTTTCCGAAAATCTTCGACATGTTGCAAATATCCGTAATATTCCGCATTGTACTCACCAGAAATTGCAACTAGAAAGACTACAATTAATCAATTAGCTACGGCTCGGGCGGGGATTTACCTTTTATCCCTGTAAGGGACCTAATGCCCCAGACTACCGGCTATTTTTCCGGAATTCGAACTCGATACACTTGATATCCCTAAATTAAATATTAATATCCGCAATTTTGATCTCTAGAGTGCTGACTGTTAGTATTGTATTTGACTGGAATGACTGTCGATTATGTGTTTTTAAGATTAAAACAAGCTTACGAAGAACTTTGTGTTTGCTTTTTTGTACGCTTTCTTTTTAAAAAATGTATTGTCCGCTACGGACGCAACAATTGACCAAATGTACAAGATTGTGGTCTCTTTAAAGTGCTATGTTTCTACTGCCGTGATATCTTTAACGAACTACACATTATTGATCGTGGACGTTTTACACTCTTATTGAATCTGTTTCCCCAAAATATGCTCATCTATACGTAGATGTTTAGGTGACGATGTTCTAATTATAGATCTTACACGGCCAAGAAACACTAGATAGGTCTTTGCAAAGAGAGCTGTTGGATATCGTGAATGCGTTCAATGTGGCCTGTTTATTTCAGAAAGCTATGTGCAATGTTTTATGGGGATTTCTATCGAATTGCCAATTGCAAAATTTGATTTAATTCATTCGGACCTACAAGCGGGAAACTTCTGAATTAAAATTCAATGGGCTTTTAAGAAGTTCGTTGAAAGGCCAAATTTGACGTTAAACAGCAACGCCGAAAAAATTGCTACTCAGTCTTATTTATCACTTTTTTGTAAGATTTACCAGTAGACGTTCTTCAGTGAAATTAAGTAAACACACAGTGCCGACAAGTATGGAAGGGTATTTAGGTAAAAAATTACATCCTTCTTTGTGACTGTGTCATGATTCTTGATGGTACTTTCAATTAGTATGTAGACACCTTTTCATGCTTGATGACACTTACATCTTGCCCGATGTCCAATGTCTATTTACATTCTGCTTTATGGTATCATGCATGTGTACAGATGCAACATTATTGTTCGTTAATTGCATGCTGCATATGTGTATGTTGGTTTGTGCAGAGAGACTTGTGCAATAGGCGCAGTGCATAATGGAATCAAATATTAATGCGTTTAATAAATAAACGCGATGGCAAGATGTGAGTTTCACCCAAGCACAAAGCAACATACTATCATGCATGATACAATGATGTCAATTGACAGTCATTCCGAAATGCTACGGATGACTACGGAAATTTACGGCGTATAACGGAAATTTTATGTTATAGGACAAATTGCGCCCCTTTGTAAGATATTTGCTACTGAACCGAAATTAACCGCGTGTTTGTAGACTTAATTTTTTTTTGGTTAATGACTAACCATAACTTTTGTACAGTAATTTACCTTCAATAACCAAAGAAAGTCTATGGATATATTTCAATATATGCTACTAATGCATGTATGCTGAGCTCCAGATAAGACGGTTAAAGTCGTAAAAAATTGAATTAAATTTAGTAAAAAAGTAGACTTAAATTCTGTGCGTACGGTTACACATTGGACAAATAAAATAAGAATTCACAATGTGTGATCATGCGTAAAACTCAATATCAATGCATATAATGTAAACATTTTATCAATGAGTTCCCACTCGTCTATGCCCTCATTACAATTATGGTATCAACAGCACTTTAACGTTATTATGAATAACAGAATATCTTTACAACAGTCGAAAAGCCGAACGTTTTCCATTATCTGGTCCTTTTATCGCAAAAAGTCTGCTGCAACCCGGCAATTGTCATGAGCTCTTCTTAGACTATAAACCTAAATGCGGATGTGCCAAAAAATATACTTACCTGAAAAAAAGAATTAATAATAGACTTTAAGGCTGGATTTTTTATAGAGTGTAAACCAAGATTTTGCTGAAAAAGTTATCTGGAACTTTGCATGTATGTTGAGAGGAAATCGATTACATAATTTCAAATTTACTAGAGTACTTTTATATTGCACCACATAAAATGCTATACAACTATAGTATTGATGTGCACATATACACTTTATTATAGATGGGTAGGAATTTCGTGTCAATCTCTTTCACATATGAAAGAGCTGTTGGTCATGCTGCTTTAAGTACATATAGATGCATGACACAATTTAGATTAAGCAAAATAAAACACTAGGTATTTGCCAAGAGTCAAATATATACGAGCAGTAAGAGCGTAATCGTGCGCAGCGAGACTTACTAGCGAAGAATTGAAACTCTTATTGCTTTCTTTCGAAATAATTTCATGTGTCCGATCTAATATGCAATATGCCTGGTGTTTTTTTTTATGCGGATTAATGTTCCGTTTTAGATCCATAATTAACGAATGCCTCAATATTTTCAAAAATTAACACCGGACATTTTGTCATACAGATTGGATATAAATATTATAGAGCTTAACAAAAAATACATTAAGCCCTGTTCTCCCGACACACGTGCTGGACACACAGGTGGTTAGCGTGTGGCTATGATAATAATTAGTGAAAACATCTTTTTGAATGATAAATTATCATATTATAACGAAAAATCAAATTTTCTATAAAAAAAAAATCACTATGGTGTTATATATAAAAAGGTATCCAACTCGAAATCATCCGAAAACGGGGTGCATCGTTTTGAGCAGCCATTACTACATTAATTTTGCAGCGATTTTCATTACCCGGTCTTATTCAACGCAGAAATGAATTTCCTTATAGGAAATGTATATATCTTGTTATATTTCTACACATGCTGGGTCATATTTTAAGAAATAAAGCTATACATAATTCGCTTGACCCAGTTGTGATCGATCAGAGCGTATTTATGAATGAAATCTCCAGTTGTAAAGACACACCTCCGCATTGGAGCAATGAAATCGCTCGTGTGTTTTAAATGTCAGTTGGTTGAAATGTATGTAAACAAAGGTTTCAAAATGCGCTGGACAGTTAGTTTTGATGCATAATGCAACGGCAAGCACGGTAAGAATGTTTTTTCATACGTTTTATTTAATTATGGTATCGAGGTTCGTGAACTTTGCAGGGAAAATGCCCTTTACTCCGTGAAGATTTCAGTCCTGAATACTGTCTGATCGATCACAGATGGGTCACGCGAGTTGTGTATCGTGTTATTTCTTAAAAGTTGACCCAGTATTTGTAAAAATATTGCGAGACATATACATTTCCAGAAAGGAAATTCATTTCTGCGTTGAATAAGACCAAGATCGTGAAAATCGCTGCAAAATTGATGAAGTAATTGCTGTTTAAAACGATGCATCCCGTTTTCGGATGATTTCGAGTTGGATACCTTGTTATATATATTTATATATATTTAACTTATTTCTTTTAAGAAAAGTTTATTTTTCGTTATAATATGATTACTTATCATTCCAAAAGATGTTTTCACTAATTATTATTATAGCCACACGCTAACCACCTGTGGCTGGACATACACCTTTAAAAAACACTATACAAATTCAAGTACTTATGCACTTAATTGATTGTAAACAATGACGGTTGAAATCCGTGCGTGGGAATTTTTCTGGTAACCAAGAGCGACGTCAACGTTCATAACAAACCTGTTTATATGACATTTATTTATTGATTTTTTCCAACTTGATTGAAAATTATGTTTTATGATATTTTAATACATGTCGTAGAAGTAGTTGTTTTCTCAACGAGGAGTACGATAGTTGTACTAGACACGAGTACTTGTAACTTTCAGGTTTCTCTTTATACCACAGACATTTTATAGTCATAAAATTATAAATATGTGTTTATAGAAATTGTAATTATAGCATGGTAAACAGACTAGAGAAATCTGAAAGTTTCACGCACAGGTCTGTGGCAATGGGGGTTTGGGCTACTTTATAAATATGAGGTCGATATGCAATGCACATCCGTAGATTACGTCTACTGTAATTATTTGCACTAGGGAAGGGCCACAATTCCAACACATCAGCCCCGTTATGTCCTGAATAAAATACATGTATAATTTCTTGAGTGCCAATTGCATCTTACAAATATCAAAAACATTCACGGCAGTCAATTCATTGTGTAGGCCTACTGGTCTTCATGGCAATAATGAACATATTTAGTTTAATGGAGATTATATAACAAAGGGAACTAATTCAGCTTATTCAGTTTACTAGTCAAAATGATTCGGATGTTTTCGCTTTTTTTCCGAAAAGTAATTTATTCAACATACGGAAAATAAACGCGCGCCACCTGTTGTCATAATTTAGTAACTTGCATTCTGCTTACTGCCTGTTGCTAACTGCCGTTGTTAATGACGCTTAGTTGCAAAACCGATTATGACTGGTTTCAGGAATAATGAACACACAAACATTGGATAGTCACCAAGCATGTTGAAACAATCATCAAGTATAACCGATAGAGAACAAGCATGTTGGAACTGTCATGGAGCATGTTAGAATAAACATCACGCATAATGTAAATATTCATCATGAATGTTGTAATGTTGCAGCAATCATCAAGTATAAACGAATAGACAACAAGCATGTTGGAATTGTCATAAAGCAAATTAGAATAAGCATCAGTCATAATGTAAATATTCACCACGAATGATGTAATTTTTACCTAAATATCCTTCCATAGACATGTGTTGTTACTAAAAAAGACATAGAGATTTGAGCATTGGGAGTGACCTAATCATACTGTGCTTTGGCAGTATTACGGAATACCGTTAGTGCCATCGTGGTTACACATTAAAATCCAGCGGACGAGAACGCGAGAACGCGATAGTACGATGGCGACAGTGTGACAATACGATGATGACAGGGTGCCAATACGATGGCGACAATGCGATAGTAAGATGGCGACAATGCGAGAACGCGATAATACGATGACCACAATCAGACAGTGCGATGACGACAGTGCGACAATACGATGACGACAGTGAGATAGTACGATGACGACAATGCTACAGTTCGATAGTGCGATAATACGATGACGACAGTGCGAAAATACGATGACGACAGTGCGACAATACGATGGCGATAGCCGACAGTGCGATAGTACGATGGTGCCAATGCGATAACGCGATAGTATGATGGCGGCAATTCGAAAATGCGATGGCGACAGTGCGACAATACGATGGCGACAATGCGATATAACGATGGCGACATTGCGATGATACCACGGCGACAGTACGATATGACTATCGCATTGTCGCCCCCGTACTATCGCACTGCCGCCATTGTATTGTCGCACTGTCGCATTGTCGTCATCGTACTAGCGCGTTTTCGCAATCGTACGAACGCATTGTCGCCATCCTATTGTCGCACTGTCGTCATCGTACTTTCGCGTTCTCGCATTCTCGCCCTCTGGATTTAAATGAGTAACCACGGTGGCCCTTACGGTATTTTGTACAGTAAAGGGCGTAAAATCTGGTTTGGAATAACAATTTATATGCCGAAAACAGATGTTGAAAACCCGACTTTGTTTTATAAGTAGTAGTCTAAATATACAATGAGTTTTCCGAGCATTAAATAAACATATAAAAATAAAATTCATGTTCGTATCGGTTGAAGTTCTTGTTAATAGTAGAAGCAAAGAACACAATAAAACGCTGATTGGGCTTACTAATTTGAGGCAAGAAAAAACACTTCGCGCTATTATATATAACATATAACGCGCATCCGCAAAGTTCGAGCGCCCGTCTCGGTGCCGTCGTTTCCGGTGAAAGTTTCGCACAGGAGCTACCGAGTTTGGATATGAGACCACGAATCATGGCTTGACTTTATATATCAGTCAGCGTAGAACCTGACCAGACTGCGCGGTTGGACAAGCTAGGATGGACCAACTTTGGCCGCATATGACATAAGACCCATTTTCGCATGACGCGGGTCATCTGACCTTTATAATGTGTATATAGCTTTGAATGGAATTTGCACATAGTTTTTTGCATGGACTTATTGTTATGTTAATGTGTTGCACGCTTTCAAAAGCAGAGGGCATATATAAGATCAATTATACTACGGAGTTCATTTTCTGTTGCAAAATGAAATGTAATAAAGATTGCTACTCAGCGGTGTGTACAGTATGACAGCGTTGTCTGTCTGCGATGCATTTATACTGGTTCTAAGCTGGCATACTCACCAATTGTACTCAACCATCTGCTCGAACAAGAAATGATAAGTTCTACTAGCATACACCTTTAATTGTAACTTATTTTAAAAATATTCATGTTATTTATATTATTCAATTCATTATTCATAATTATCATTATTATTTCCTTTATTGTTGATTTTCGCATTAAGAAACTTATTCGGCTTACAAAACTGAAAAATCCCATTTGAAAAAAATCCCATGGGGGAAAAAAACTAAACGCATTAAAATATCGTAGGTTGTTCATCATTTCACAAAATATGATGTTTCTGGAAGTTTCATGAATAAATCTCTCAAAATAAGAAAAAATCCCATGGGATTTTTTTCTCCCATTTTAAAATGGGATTTTTTTATAACTAAATATTTATATATATAATTTGCATAAGACCAATAAACAGTCCTTAAATAACGTAAAAATACTTGCAAACGCAAATAAAACACGTTTTTTAAAATGTTCAAAATCCCATGGGATTTTTCTCCCATTTGCAAATTATGGGAGAAAAAAAATCCCATGGAAGAAAAAATCCCATGGGATATCAAAAATCCCATGGGAAAATGCAAAAACCCCATGGGATCCCAACTTTTCTTATAAATTTCATAGTGAAGAAAACGCATTTTATGAGTGAAAATAACCAAATATTAATAAAAGATAAGACTTTTATCGCATACTATGTCTCAAAGTAACGAATCTTTAAGAAAAAGGGTACTTAAGTTTGCGAAATTCCGGTTTCGCAAAGTTTTTCCGGTGGCCGTTTATTGCGGAACCATTTTATGAATGGACAATTTAAGATTTGGACTCTTCCTTGACGTATATGTTGATTTAATGCTATATTGCCTTTTAGGTTATAAATACGGACAGTTAACACGCTTGGAACAGTCCATGTTTAAATGCCATTGATAGTAGCTGAAAACCTAATAAAAATATAAACAATGAGTGGACGTACCATTCAACAATAATGTGGTTGTCATGTATTACCATGCATGACCTAATACCATCCCTTTCCGAGGCAGTACGTTGAGAGGTTTCTATATGTAGTGCTAAGATATTTATCTGGTTGGGTAAAAAAAACTGTGTATTTTGCCTTAAATGAAAATCTCACCCAGTGGCTCATCAACATATCATTTAAATCTATTTAATGGATTCAATATGCAAAAGAAAGTGTGTCATATTTTTTTTTCAAAATTTGCTTACAATCCATTTATAATACCACGTATGTTGAAACTATATCTTCGAGACCACGTCAATATAAATGTGAATAATTATTTTTTCAAGGTTAAGACCAGTATTAAAAAGATGAAAAATATATTATCACTTGAATTCGATAAAATATAGTTTTAATGTGAGTTTATATAAAAAATCGTGACTCCTTCGCGGCCTTCTTTGCGTCGGACTCCTTATGCGTCCATGGAGGCGAGTTCGTTCCGTTTTATAATCGTAATAAAGCAGTTACGTTTCCATCTATGTATAGTTTGGGTATGCATCACACAGGTCCTTCCCTCCCCAGGTGTATCGCTCAAAAATACAACAATGCCTTTGGTGCAAGCGAGATAGTTAATTGTACTTCACATAGCCGTTTAATTGTTATGTCCCCCAGTCTATAATTGAGGACATATTGTTTTTGCCCTGTCTGTTTGTTGGGTTAGGGTAAGGGTTAGGGTTAGGGTTAGGGTATAGGCTTCGTACGAGAGATGATCATTCCTCAGATGATCATGACGACATGTCAACCAATGTGATTGGTTAATGTTGAGACAAGTTGTGGCCGTGGTCCTTATCATCAACTCCTCACATTAATGTGTGTTGATTCGACGTGGAAGGATTGGATTTAACTTGTGGATTTATTTTGAAATATAAGAGATTTTAAGTTTAATTGATGAAATCAAGATTATTTTGAATTGTTTTAACTGTATATCTCAATTATGTTTGGACAGATTTTGTTTAATTTTTTGTAGTTGTTTGTTTGATAGAATATATTGCATGATAATTTGTGATTGCTCATACAATTTATCCGAGAACATATAATTGTGAATTTATTCGAATCTACTGTTTAAAATATGAGTACCTGCATGATTTATGCATTTTATTGTATTGCCGTTCAATTTAACAGGTGTTGGAAAATTTGCGTCAACGAACAAAGAAAGGTAAGCGTTGGGGTATACCTTTTTTTTGTTAACTGCAAATTTGCAAGTTTGAGTGTGTTTTTGTACTTTACTAGCACCCTACTATTAAAAAACACAGTGAAAGTTGGAAAATTTGCGTCAACGAACAAAAAAAACAAAAAAGGGTAAGCGTTGGGGTTAACCCTTTTTTTCGTTGACAGCAAATTTGCAGGTTTGAGTGTGTTTTTGTACTTAACTAGCACCCTGCTATTGAAAAACACAGTGAAAGTTGGAAAATGTGCGTCAACGAACAAAAAAGGGTAAGCGTTGGGGTTTACCCTTTTTTTTCGTTGACTGCAAATTTGCAGGTTTGAGCGTGTTTTTGTACTTAACTAGCACCCTACTATTGAAAAACACAGTGACAGTTGGAAAATTTGCGTCAACAAACAAAAAAGAGTAAGCGTTAGGGTTAGGGTTAGGTTTAGGGTAGGGGGTTTATGAGATGCACCTTTGCTCAAAGATGCACCTTTTTGTTTTAATTTGTATATATATCATTGAATATAGTGAAGTTTACTTATAATATGATATGATGGCTGTTGAGAAGATGGCAACTTGATATTGGCATGCATTTGTATCTCATGGAGCTGCACATTTTGACTTGTGATAGGTCAAGGTAAAGGTCATACTTCAAGTTCAAAGATGCAATATATGGGTATAAATCGCTCATTTAATATACACTTTTGCATTATTGAAGATGGTCACTTGATACTTGGCATGCATGTGTATCTCATGGAGATGCACATTTTGAGTGGTGAAATGTCAAGGTCAAGGTCATACTTCAAGGTAAAAGATGCAATATATGGGTAAAAATTGCTCATTTTATATACACTTCTGCATTATTGAAGATGGCAACTTGATATGTGGAATGCATGTGTTTCTCATGGAGCTGCATATTTTAAGTGGTGAAAGTTCAAGGTCAAGGTCATACTTCAAGATCAAAGGTGCAATATATGGGTGAAAATCGCTAATTTAATACATGTATACACTTTTGCATTATTGAAGATGGCAACTTGATATTTGGCATGCATGTGTATCTCATGCAGATGCACAGTTTGATTGGTAAAAGGTCAAGGTCAAGGTCATACTTCAAGGTCAAAGGTCAAATATATGTAAGTTTAGACAGGACTTTCATTGAAAAGATCTGACAAACAGATGAACTACCGTCTGTCAGTCAATGGTTAATTGATAACAAACTTTTTCTGCATTTAGGTCAACCATAGATACTGATAAATTAAACATGATACTCAATCAGTCACTCAGTCACTCACTCACTAAGTCAGTCACTTAATCACTCAATCACCCATTAACTTATTTTGTTCACACGTTTTTGTTTGAAAAGTGTTTTCGCTTAGCTCAATGCAATATATAACAACAATTGACTGTCTATAATACTTACTATTTTCAGGCAAAACTCCTGGATAGTAAATGTAACCAGTACTGATTAATAATAATAAAGATGGAGCAAAAAATAAAATATTTTCCTGGGTATGGTTATTACAAACAGTAGAACCAGTACTTACAATGTATACTTTACATATCAATGTTAAGAAAAAGATACATAAATATAACAAGAAACATAAACAAATAATCAACGATTTTTCTGGGTATGGCTATTACAACTAATAGAACCAGTACTTACAATTTATACTAATATACATTAATTTCAACAGGCGTTCAATAAGTTTCTTTCCTTAAAAACGTTTGTATCTGTTTGTCTGTTAGCATCGCCATTTCTGCCGCTCTCTTGCTCCTTATCACGCCATACGGTATGCGCCTGGTGCCCATTCTACGTGCGCCCTCATTCTTCGCTTGGAACGTTGTCCGAACAGCCTCCTGCTCTTCATGGAGTAGGCTGCCAATGCCTACTCCCATGGCGCTGTCAAAAACCTCCGACAACATGTTGAGCAGTTTTTGTCTAACTTCCTCGTCCTGAAAATCAATAAAACACGTGTAAAAAAAGTAATTTATATTTGTAAACGAAGCTGAAAATCAAAATGTTTATATAATACATAAATCAGCAGGATATCATACATTTTAACGACATTATAGGCATATCCATCGTGTAAGAATCAAGGTAAAGCTTACCGTTTGACCACTGGTGGCCCCACGCTCGTCACTCGCCGCAGACGTCGTCTGGACTACCTTGGCACTATCGCGGCGTGGCCTCGCCCACCACTCACCAGTTTGATCATGCAGAATCCACACCCAGATGCTGAAGTTTTCCGGTTCATTAGATGCCTGTCAATATATAGTATATAATTTAATAATAATTGACTAATCATTGCGTACTAAATGTATTCATAACAGTAAATTTATGTTGACGTTAATGCTAAAAGTAATAATACTTAAATGAATTTATATGCATGCACAATAATAGGTTTACTTAATACTTAATAACAAATATGTACGTACCAATGTATTATAATATATTATTATTTACTGCATTAGACACTATGCTATATGCAAGTGACTACACAGTTCTTCCTATGCAAGTCACTACACAGTACTTACCATGAAAGCTAGTACACACTATTCAAGTGATTTAACAGTACTTATAATGCAAGCTGGTACACACTATGCACGGCAGTACACACTATGCAAGTGAGTACACAGTACTTACTATGCAAGCTAGTACACACTTTGCAAGTGACTACACAGTACTTACTTTGCAAGCTAGTACACACTATGCAAGTGATTTCACAGTACTTATAATGCAAGCTTGTACACACTATGCAAGGCAGTACACACTATGCAAGTGAGTACACAGAACTTACTATGCAAGCTAGTACACACTATGCACGTGACTACATAGTACTAACTTTGCAAGCTAGTACACACTATGCAAGGCAGTAAGCAACTATGCAAGTGTCTACACAGTGCTTACTATGCAAGCTTGTACACACTATGCAAGCCAGAACACACTATTCAAGTGGCTACACAGTACTTACTATGCAAGCTAGTACACACTATGCAAGGCAGTACACACTATGCAAGTGACTACACAGTACTTACTATGCAAGCTTGTACACACTATGCAAGTGACTACATAGTACTTACTATGCAACCTAGTACACACTATACAAGGCAGTAAACACTATGCAAGTGAGTACACAGTTCTTAACTATGCAAGCAAGTACACACTATGCAAGCTAGAACAAACTATGCAAGTGACTACACAGTACTTACTATGCACGGCAGTACACACTATGCAAGGCAATACACACTATGCAAGTGACTACACAGTACTTACTATGCAAGCTAGTACACACTATGCAAGCCAGAACACACTTTGCAAGTGACTACACAGTACTTACTATGCAAGCTAGTACACAATATGCAAGCCAGAACACACTTTGCAAGTGACTTCACAGTACTTACTATGCAAGCTAGTACACACTATGAACGGAAGTACACACTATGCAAGTGACTACACAGTACTTACTATGCAAGCCACTACACAGTACCTACTATGCAACCTAGTACACACTATGCACTATGCAAGTGACTATAAAGTACTTACTATGCAAGCTATTACACATTATGCAAGCCAGAACACACTATGCATGTTACTGCACAGTACTTACTATGGACTATACTATTATATATGATTATAAATAATATAATTCACCATAATTAATATAAAAACACCATTGTAATATCGTGCAAAAATGTAGAAAGTGCCCGAGGGTAGGTCATTTTGACCCCCTTAAGCGTACCCCGGGCAAACATTTAGGTCAAAGTTTTTATTTGGTCCTGTTAGGCATAACATGATCTTTAATTTTGCAAAGTTTCAAATGCATAAGTCTAGAAATGGCCGACTTTAGTCACTGTAAACCTTAAAAGAGCTAAACACACACACATCTCATTTAAGTTGAGGGTACCCCTGTTTGACACGCCTTTTTCCGGCTCCCAAGGGTCACATCACCGTAAATCTGGTATCCTTAGGTTTGTAGAACGTATATCTATCCATATATACCAAAATATATACCTTACTAACACGTTTAGTAATTTTAATAATTGTTATATAAAAAAAACGTGAAAAAAGCCGAAAAAATGTTTATCAGTCCCTACGGAACACCATAGGTTATTTCTTTATACTTTTTAAAATCCTGCCTGATTTTTGAAGACCTTTCAAACGATATATATGGTTACACGGTACTCTGTCGCAAAATATTGCCTACTAGTTGGGTATTATCTCACTTTTAGTGGTTTGTGCATCATTTACGAGGCTTACCCACTTTGACACAGTCTATTTTGACCATGCGGCACAGCTATACCCCCCAATGCGCACATCAATGTGTCCGCAAGACTTTATACCTCCGGCAAAATATAAGTTTGACACACGTATGACTAGCAAAACAGAATATATTAATCAAAGATCAGCCTAAAGAAAACTTTTATGCCACAAAAACACATAAGAACGCATGTGACGCGCTTATTTACCCTCCCTGACCCCCGGTACGACTCTCGGGCTTACCCCCCGGGCCAACTTCTTCCTAAATATACCTGACATTTTAGGTTTAAACATGATAAATATAGAAAACAACATTGTAATATGGTGAAAAAATGTAGAAAGCGCCCGAGGGTAGGTCACTTTAACCCCCTAAAGCGTACCCCGGGCAAATATTTAGGTCAAAGATTTTACTGGGTCCTGTTTGGCATATACAGATCTTTAATTGTGCCAAGTTTCAAGACTATAATGAAAGAAATGGCCGACTTTGGTCACTTTTAGCCTTAAAAGAGCCAAACACACACACAAATCTCATTTAAGTTGAGGGTACCCCTGCTTGACACGCCATTTCTCTGCACCCAATGGTCACACCACCGTAAATCTGGTATCCTAAGGTTTGTAGAACGTATATCTATCCATATATACCAAAAGCAGGCATTTAATAAGACGTTTAGTAATTTTCATATTTGTTAATTAAAAAAAACATTTGAAAAAAGAACGAAAAAAGATTTATCAGCTCCCTACGGACACCATAGGTTATTTCTTTATATTTTTTTAAAAGTCTGTCTGATTTTTGAAGACCTTCCCAACGATACATATGTTTACACGGTACTCTGTCGCTAAATAGTGCCAGGGACAGGGACAGGGTTAGGGACAGGGACAAGGGACAGGGACAGGGACAGAGTTAGGGACAGAGACAGAGACAGGGGACAGGGACATTGTGTTAGCAACATTTATGCTTAATATGCAATCATCTATTATTGTTTTTGCAAAGAGATTTTTTTCATGCGAGTACCCTACATAAAAATGCAGATATTTGTCTTATTTGGTAATAGCAGACATACATTTCTTAGTCTATTTCTTTAAATTTTGCATATATCTTATTAAAAATGGCTTTGTTTGAACCTGTTGTCATTGTGTTAGCATTATTTAACCTCAATATGCATTCATTTATTATTTTATGGGCACAGACATTGTTTCCAGGTGAGCACCGTACATAAAAATTATGATATTTGTCGAATTTGGTACTATGCGACAAACATTTTCAAGTCCTACTCTTTATATATGGCATATATAATAATAACAATGGCTTTGGATAAACCTGTACTCATTGTGTTAGCAATATTTAAGCTTAATATGCATTCATCTATTATTGTTTTTGCACAGAGATTCTTTTCATGTGTGTACCCTACATAAAATGCAGATTTTTCTCATATTTGGTAAAAGCAGACACACGTTTTTAAGTCTATTTCTTCAAAAGTTGCATATATCTCATTAAAAATGGCTTTGTTTGAGCGTGTAGTAATTGTGTTAGCAACATTGAACCTCAATATGCATTCATCTATTATTTTATGGGCACAGACATTGTTTCCATTTGAGCACCGTACATAAAAATGATGATATTTGTCGTATTTGGTACAATGCGACAAACATTTTCAAGTCTTATTTTTTATATATGGCATATATAATAATAAAAATGGCTTTAGATGAACCTGAACTCATTGTTTTAGGAACATTTAAGCTTAATATGCATTCATCTATTATTGTTTTTGCAAAGAGATTTTTTATGTGAGTACCCTACATAAAAATGCAGATTTTTCTCATATTTGGTAATTGCAGACACACTTTTTTAAGTCTATTTCTTTGAATTTTGCATACATCTTATTAAAAATGGCTTTGTTTGAACCTGTATTCATTGTGTTAGCATTATTTAACCTCAATATTCATTCATTTATTATTTTATGGGCACAGACATTGTTTCTATGTGAGGACCGTACATAAAAATGATGATATTTGTCGTATTTGGTACTGTGCTACAAACACTTTCAAGTCTATTTCTTTATATATGCATATATAATAATAAAAATGGCTTTTGATGAACCTGTACTCATTGTGTTAGCAACATTTGAGCTTAATATGCATTCATCTATTATTGTTTTTGCACAGAGATTTTTTTCATGTGAGTACCCTTCATAAAAATGCAGATATTTGTCTTATTTTGTACTATGCGACATACATTTTCAAGTCTATTTCTTTATATATGGCATATATAATATTAAAAATGGCTTTGTATGAACCTGTAGTCATAGAATAAGCAACATTGAAGCATAATATGCATTACATGATAATATGTAATACTCTAAAGTAACCCTAACATCAACGTAATGTCAAGTGTTGTCACGGGATAGCCTGTGCAGTCCATATTTGCTGGCTACACAGGCTAATTGCTCTAATACTAAACTAAACCTTACATGCGTACAATGTAGCTAACTCTGAAACCCAGAATCAGACAATGAAATCAAATGTTATATTTATTTACAATTAAGCTGGGTAGCCAGGGTACCCTGAGTAGATAGGTAGATAGACACTAATATTAATATTAAATGAAAACAAAATGAATCCCTGAAACCCTGAATGAGCCAATGAAATCAAATGTTATATTCTTTTACAATTAACCAGCCAGGATATCCCGCACTGGCTAACTACACAGGCTAATTTCTTTATCAATATTTAATAATAAACAAGCACTAATATTAAAAAGAAATGAACACTACTGACACCCTGAAACCCTGAATGTGCCAATTAAATCATATGTGATATTTATTTACAATTAACCAGCCAGGATATCCAGCACTGTCTAACTACACAGGCTATTTTTTTATAAATATATTTAGTAATAAACAAGCACTAATATTAAAATTAAATGAAAACAAAATGAAACCATGAAACCCTGAATGAGCCATTTAAATCATATGTTATATTTATTTACAATTAACCAGCCAGGATATCCAGCACTGGATAACTACACAGGCTAATTTCTTTATAAATATTTAATAATAAACAAGCACTAATATTAAAAAGAAATGAACACTACTGACACCCTGAATTCACGAATGTGCTAATTAAATCATATGTTATATTTATTTACAATTAACCAGCCAGGATATCCAGCACTGGCTAACTACACAGGCTAATTTCTTTATAAATATATTTAATAATAAGCAAGCACTAATATTAAAAATAAATGAACAATACTGACACCCTGAAACCACGAATGAGCAAATGAAATCATATGATATATTTATTTACAATTAACCGGCCAGTGTATCCCGCAATGGCTGACTAAAAGTTCAATGTTAAATTGAATAAAATACAATTATTGTTTAATCTTAAATAAACGGCTTCAACGGCTCGAGATATTTAAAAAATTCTAACGGATTCTGGATCAGCGTGTTCAGTTCTATTGGAAAATAGTTTTTACTTGAAGATATGTCCATGTTTTAACATTTTATAACACAAAAGTAATTAACCAGTGACCACGCAATATCGTCTTTTTTGTAACTTGTGAACGGCTCAAGATATTTGAAAAATTCAAACGGGTTCTGGACTAGCGAGTTGAGTTCCATTGGACAGTATGTTTTACTTTCAAATTATGTTCATGTTTAAACAATTGATAATAAAAAGAAATTAATTTACCATTTACAAGGCAATCTCGTCTTTTCTGTAACTTGTGAACGGCTCAAGATATTTGAAAAATTCAAACGGATTCTGGACCAGCGTGTTGAGTTTGATACACTTTTGATAGATACACTTTTCGCATAATTATAAAAAAAATAACAAAATAGCATCGGATACATTAAGCCCTTAAGTAATATTGTTTGTTGGTTCGCTTTTTTGTGTTTGAAAAACCTGTTCGCATAGCTCAAGGAACTTTTGTGCTTGAAAAATCTGTAAAATATATGATTTTTTTTTAATTTTGTATCTATTTAAATGAAAATCTATATGCTGTCGTGTGGCTGAAAACGAATGCGTTTACATTTTTTTAAAGTTAAGAAATAAAAAAGTTATAATCACTATTGGATTATCACTATTGCATTAAGCCCCCGTTTTTCAGAGCCGCGTTATTTGGAAATGGAAAGTCACGGCGGTCACCTTAAAGTACATGGAAATTAAACTATAACATAATGAAATCTATAGGAAACAATGTCGCTGATTCTGAATCAGTTGCTCTTTTTTTCAATATATTGAGCCGTTAAGGAAATATAGATTGTAAAGTATAAAAATTTATAAAAACATCAACAACAATTTATATACAAACTCGCACGTAGCCACGGACACCTTAAATTGCATGGAAATAAAATAATAAGATAGTCTAACCTACGTGATTTGGGGTCGCTGAATGCGAATATGCTACTATATTTGATATATATCTTGACCCCTTAAATAATTATTGATATTTGTTACGAAATCTGCAATGCGAATTGATAATATAATTCATGAAAGCATTACGCATTTAATATACTAATGCTGGAATTCTCAAATGATAACTCTATACACATGATTGAAATGATGGAAAGCAGTGTGTGGGAGCAGTGGTCTAATGGTGGGACGCTGGCTTAGGGATCGAGAGGTCCCGGGTTCGAATCCCGCCCTGACCACTGTAATTTCCTTGAGCAAGAAACTTGTCCCACATCTGCTCCTCTCCACCCAGGTGTATAAATGGGTACCTGTGAGGGAAATAAGCCAATGTGCCGTGGCTGCCTGGTGCGCCATATGTAAACGGACGACTTAGATCCCAGTGATCGGGGGGTTGATTGTGAAGTCGGCTGAATATGTATATAGAAGCAGACTATAAACCGCACCTTTAACATCTTTGGAAAGAGCAATTTGTTTTCTTCGTGCAAGCGAGTTATGGAAAAACTAAGCGATCTTTATAATATTATGGTAATCTTTTAATTTATAATTACAATGACAATGTTACTTGATATATACAACTTACCTTCTTTCCTGTGTCCTTATCCATTATAAAGATCCAACACAACAATACACCCAATACACTTAAAAATATTCGCACGTACTTCTCCGTGTTCGTCCTTCTTTGTTCTGATGAAAAGCGGGTCTGACGTTAACGTAGCACGGGGCGTCCGCACGGAAATCTCGTGGCAAAAGCCCGCCTAAATGTTTCCTTTGTGTTAAGCTAACCGTTGAAGGGAGACAAATGTTACTAGTTTACAATAACACAATGAACTCCCTTGCTTACTTTACATCGTTTCATTCCCATGTGACAGTGCGCACAGGCTGAATGCACAGGCTTTTTTTTATAATTTTTTAAATAAAACGTGAGTGTTATTCATAATTTAGAGTGAAAAATCGTCCAGGAGTAGCCAGTGCAGTTTGCACAGGCTAGTTTTTTTTCATTTTTGTGTATGCCGTCATCAAGTTGTGCACGAATCAGTTTAAATTTTGGGGATATCTTTATCTGTTCAAAAGTTATTGATCTGCAAAGTCACGTTTTCCAAAATGTATTATATAAGGAAACATTTTTTTTGTTTTCGCCAAATGAAACAATTTAATATGTTAATCTATGTGAAATCACTCCGCTGAACAAGAATCCGCTCGAAATTCTGAGATATCTTGAGCCGTTCAAACGTAATATATACAAAGCTAAAAAAAGCCAGCACCATTTACGGGGGTGGCACACTTTGACACACCCTATTTCGACCCCGGGGCACAGCTATACCCCCAATGCGCACATCAATATGTCCGTTGGACTTTAAACTACCGGAAAAATATAGGTTTGATGCACGTATGACTATCCAAACAGAATTTATGAATCAATGGACTTTTTTACTATTATTACACATGATAGCTAGGCATCATTATGCGTTAAGTGTCTTCTCGGATAAGTCTTTGCAGTGCGCACAGGCTAACTGCTCAGGCTAATATGTATATATACATGAAAATCTATATGCTGCCATGTGGCTGACCACAAATGCGTTGAATTTTTTGAAAAAAGTTAAGAAATAAACAAGTTTTAATCACTATTACATAAAAGAGTCTTTCTGCACAGAATCTCGTGCAAAACAAGGTAGATACATGTTACAAGTTTACAATAACACAATCAACTGCCTTGCTACCTTAACATCGTTTCATTCTTAATTATTCCATGTGACAGTGCGCACAGGCTTAATTCACAGGCTTTTTTATATATTATTTTTATAATTATGCGTAAAGTGTCGTCCCTGATTGGCCTTTGTAGTGCGCACAGGCTGCACAGGCTGATTTTTTATTATTATTATTACACATGATGGTTAGGCATATTTATGCATAAAGTGTCTTCTCGGATTAGCCTTTGCAGTGCGCACAGGCTAACTGCACAGGCTTGCGTAAAGTGTCTTCTCGGATTAGCCTTTGCATTGCGCACAGGCTGCACAGGCTGATGTTTTTTTAATTATTATTACACATGATGGTTAGGCATGATTATGCGCAAAGAGTCTTCTCGGATTAGCCTTTGCAGAGCGCACAGGCTTGCGTAAAGTGTCTTCTCGGATAAGCCTGTGCAGTGCGCACAGGCTGCGCAGGCTGATTTTTTTAAATTATTATTACACATGATGGATAGGCATAATAATGCGTAAAGTGTCTTCTCGGATAAGCCTTTGCAGTGCGCACAGGCTTACTGCACAGGCTAATATATATATATATATATATATATATATATATGAACATCTATATGCTGTCATAGGGCTGACCACAAATGCGTTGATTTTTTTGAAAAAAGTTATTAAATAAGAAATAAAAAAGTTATTCTCACTATTACATTTAACGGGTTCTCGTGCACGGAATCTCGTGCACAACGTGTTCTTTGTTTTCTTTCATAACTTTTGAACGGCAGCTTTGTTTTCAAAACGGATTTCAGATTCATGATCAGCGAGAACAACTTATCAAATTTTCGCAAATGGTCGCTATTTAATTGTTTCATTTTGAGAAAAAGTGGTTCACTCAATCACTCACTCAGTCACTCAATCCCTCACTTAGTAACTCAATCACTCACTCACTCACTAACTTAAATAGTTCGCACTTTTGGGTTTGAAAAGTCTTTTCGCTTAGCTCAAGCCCTAGATTATGCGCAAAGTGTCTTCTCGGATTAGCCTTTGCAGAGCGCACAGGCTAACTGCACAAGCTTGCGGAAAGTGTATTCGGGGATAAGCCTTTGCAGTGCGCACAGGCTGCACAGGCTGATTTTTGTTTAAATTATTATTACACATGATGGATAGGCATAATAATGTGTAAAGTGTCTTCTCGGATTAGTCTTTACAGTGCGCACAGGCTAACTGCACAGGCTAATATATATAAAAAAATATATATGCTGTCATATGGCTGGCCACAAATGCGTTGACATTTTTGAAAAAAGTTAAGAAATAAAAAGTTATACTCACTACAACATTAAACGGGTCCTTGTGCACGGAATCTCGTGCAAAGGTTTTCTTTTTTTTCTTTCATAACTTTTGAATGGCAGCTTTGTTTTTACAACGGATTTCGGATTCGTGATCAGCGAGAAATCTTATCAAATTGTCGCTATTTAATTGTTACATTTTGAGAAAAAGTGGTTTACTCAATCACTCACTCATTCACTCAATCCCTCACTCAGTCGCTCAATCACTCACTCAGTAACTTGAATAGTTCGCAGTTTTGGGTTTGAAAAGTCTTTTCGCTAAGCTCTAGGCACGTTTGTGATATATTGAGCCGTTCAAAAGTTATATATACCCTATTTCGACCCCGGGGCACAGCTATATACCCAATGCGCACAACAATATGTCCGTGGGACTTTAAACTTCCGGAAAAATAAAGGTTTGATGCACGTATGACTATCCAAACAGAATTTATAAATCAATGAACTTTTTTTTTACTATTATTACACATGATAGCTAGGCATCATTATGCGTTAAGTGTCTTCTCGGATAAGTCTTTGCAGTGCGCACAGGCTAACTGCTCAGGCTAATATATATATACATGAAAATCTATATGCTGTCATGTGGCTGACCACCAATGCGTTGAAATTTTTGAAAACAGTTAAGAAATAAACTAGTTATAATCACTATTACGTTAAAGGGTCTTCCTGCACCCAAAAATATAAAAAAAATATATAAAAATGTTTAAAAAAAAAGGAAAACCCGAGGCAGGGCTCGAACTCATGCCTTAGGGGTCATAAGAGGAAATAATATGAGCGCCTTTACCAACGCCCTGGTTTTACTTGTTACGGATAAGTTGTCTTAATTACAGTGACTTTGATCATTCAAAATTATGACGTCAATATTTAAACAAAAAACGTCAAAATGTAAACAAGAAAAGGGCCAAACAAACAAAAAACTATTTATAAAATTAATTTTATTTTTATAATTTCTAAATACCTTTCCCTTGAAATTCACTCAGTGCAAACCGTAATTATATGCATGTATTAAAAATTGGCGTAGATTACATGTTATCTACGTTTCTGTTATTATAATCTGAAACTTAAACTTAGACCCTTTGGGGCCCTTTAAAGTGCCATAGTCCCTTAAATGCACACTATATAAAATTGTCCCCTTAATGCACAATGTTTGAGTTGGTCCCCTTAATGAAAAAAATACGCAATAGTTCCCTTAATAAACAATAGATAAAATGGTACCCTTAAAGCACAATATATGAAATTGTCCCCTTTATGCACAAAATATGAAATGGTCCCCGTAATACACAAAATATGATATGGTCTCCTTTTTTAATATGTTATACTAATAAAATAATAAGGGCACCAATTTTAGTGTATATTTTTTATTTTTTGTTCAATCGAAAAATGCTTCTAATATGTTATTTAAGTGCCATTTTTTATTGTCAAAACAATATTAAGATGTCATTAAAAGGCAAAACTAAAAATATACAAATTGTCCCCCTAATACAGAATATATAGGACTGTCCCCCTAATGCCGAAAGCAGATATATGTATATATATATATAACACGACACATTGGTCAAGAAGTCCCCATAATCCCGTGTCATATTATTGCATAGTGTTTATAATAAACGTTTATCCCATTGAACTCGTTGTATGATACACTATATGTTGTATGGTTCCTTTGTTCGACACTTGGGAATATACACCGACTCACTCAAGAGATGTAATCAGCTTTTGCAGAAACTGTTGAATATAAACGTTCCAAAAACGTTATTGTATTATACTGATTTATATTTCATATTGTATATAAATCACACAGGAAGCTATTAGAGTTGATTCTGCATTTGTATTATTAATTTTATAAACTCATGCATTTCTGCTTTTTAAAGAAGAACTGATAACTTATAGTTGTTTTTACATTTTGAATGTATCACACGTCCCAAAGCGTTATTAAATACTGCATGTTAACATAGTACAGCAACAGGGAAATATCCGCGTAAGAGTCCTTTTTCTCAAACAAATTACCTAGGTGGAGAACCAATAATGGTATAAAATAGTATGTGTGGGGACGCACAAAATGCTGTATACTATAACACGGTTGAATTTTCCTCGTTAATTGCTGTCACATACACGTATCACCATTGACAATTGATGTGTTATATTAACACTGGAGAATCACAACAAAAAGTTAATTGCTTGATAATGAATACATCTGTGTACATCATTTCTAGATACAACCGAACGACATTTAATGTAGCCATGTGTTTGAAAAGCTTTTCAAGATATCGGCCATGTGGTATGTCTTGCGTTTTGTTAACATTAATATGTTGATAGATAATCTAATCATCGGAATCTACTAACACGGACATGAAGTCGTGTATTGTATAACCCCAAAGCAAGCACATCCACCTTTTTCAATTAAGTGGTGTTTTTGTTTGTGTTTTTAGACAGCACTGCGATTGTGTTATCAAATCAAAGGGGAACTTTTTACTTTAACCTTCACTTGGTTTGTACACACGACTTATCACGGACACATATTTACATTGTGATACGGATCGTCATTTAAAGAACTCACTCTGCAGTCTAAAACGAGGCTCATACTTAGTGCATTGTGCTTGAAAAAAATACGTGTTTAACTGTTTGTGTAAACTTATTTGGATCTTCTTCCAAGTGTCGGTGTTTATATGCAATATAATGTATGCTCGAACAAACATTGTAATTTGGAACATATATAATGACTCAGTAAATTATTTCTATGTGTGCACCTTTTATTATAAAGACACGGTAATGATGTTTAGCGCTCTGAAATTGTTTGAGTAATGTACAGCAACCGTGAACTAAATTAAATATAGAATGAACATAAACAACAAGACATTTGTATATTTAGGTTCAAACAATGTCCATATATAGTTCACAATTGTATGCTTGCAAAGGATGGCATTTTCAGCCTAGCTAAATGAGATGTATACATCCTTCGAACACTTCTTAGACAACTAAAATATAAATGCGTGCCTGAACAAATTATACAATAATGTAATTTTAGCAATCGATTATGTTTGTCAAACAAACACAATTAGTTTGTTTAATGTATCATGTTTTACTTTCAACGTATTGTATTTCAAATGGCAGTGTTCACACACGGTGATCCTCCGTCGGGTTGTATTAATCTTAGACATATTCTTGCTTTAGAATATTAAATATTCACAGCCATTGTAAGTATATGGAATGGTTTGATTTAACAAGAAATATTCACTTAGGAGTTGTATTCTTCCTATGATTACATCTGATTTACCTAGAATGAGTACATTGATGTTGTATACATAGAAAACTACACATACTACTAATTATTAATTGTCGCTTCCTTTTTCAATGGCAACAAACTTGTAATGGCCAGATAAACCAATTGACAGTGCAACCAGATACGACTGGCAATAATTCACCATATTCATAAAAACAAACACAAATGAATCAATATGGACGCAATGCTTGGGGTATTTTTTTTTTCGTTTCCGTAACAGACTTAAAGTGTTCTTTCCACCTCGGATTTATCTACTTAAATATGGATTAAACCTACACAAGCCGTCCGTTATCCTCTTTAACATAAATATACATGCACGTATATTTATTATACGCAAAAACACCTTATGAAAATTTAAATATCGGATATGTTTTTTGACTATTATGTGTAGTACATGTTTTTCATCGAGCGCTTGTATAAAAAATGTAAAATAAATAGTATAACATGTTGACCTCTGATATACGCTGAAAAATCATCTTTGACAATTATGTCTTCATAGGTTTTTTGAGTTGCATAGTGTTTTTTCGATGATACATTATTTATTTGTCAATTCAACCGTTAACGATCAGCCCCTGTTGTTCAATAATTATATATGAGTTTATTATGTTTCATAGAAATCTATTTATGCTGTAAGAAAACTTGTAATATATATGTACACAAAAACAAGAATACAATATTACACATTTCATTCTGGCCTATTTTCAGACCATAGATTGTACATCAAAAAGGTGAACTAATTGGATGTAACCATGACACATTTTATTATCAACTACTATGACAAGCAACGCATTAAGATTCCAAATATGTGAGAGAAATCCGATCTAAGATAAGAAACTAAGTGGGCTATTTTCTAAAATTCATTCAGAATGTCAGGATAAGCAATCTGAAATGGGCAAAATCACAGTGTTATTTTTATTAACAGGTACACACTTAATATTTTTAAACAGGTGATGGTTTAGTATGATTGAATGTTGTATATACGTTACAAACTTAAGCCGGTTATAGATAATGTTCAAATAACATTAAACATACATATTTTTTAACTCCATTATGGTTGTCTTTTATGTTATTAAATTGCAGTTCGGTAATAAAAGGTTTAAACGTCTTTTAATAACAGTCGTACGTCATGATCATCTGCATAGTTCTATAATCCAATGTTTAATTCCTTAAGAGCAATACTTTGTTGGAATTTCATAATTAACGTACTATGTTTATTTGGCATTTAGTTGCGTTCATTTGCATACTTCTAACATATCAAGTTTCTCCTTACGTTTTGAATTAAGTTTGCTCAAATCAACGTACAATACCCGATAAAACGTTTTGATTTCATAAACAAAAGCCGTGCTTCAACTACGGTTGCGGGAATCAGGTATTTATAGCAAAACATTAAATCAAAATTATTCGATACAAATTTATTAAAACATTGAAGATGCTAATGTTATATTTTAGTTTATATCAATGTCACAAATGCGCTGTCTTATAAAATAAATCCAAATTGAAGCATGCATTACCGATATTTATATGGCATACAACATTCTTAATGTCGAATCTTAAACATTAAAAAAGACAGTTTTGGTTGAAAACCTTGTTTGCTTTAAGAATTTCAAATATATGTACAGACATTATTCAATAGGAAATTTATAATAGTTTACTATATTGTATTGTGTAGAAGCTCTACAATGCTATAATTGCCATGGGGTACAAAATGTTAGTGCATGCACCTCAACGATGACATGTGGACCAAATCAGGTAGGAACATTAACTTTGCCAAATGAATATTGATATTAAGTTTTTTATACACAATTATATGTTTGATATGCTAATTTAATACCGAAATTCAACGATAGTTTATGAATGTGACACACATGCTACGATCCAACGGGCCCAGTTTTAAACGACAATCAAACAGTCATGAATGATGCTGTGTTGTAGGCCTGTTATCACCGCAAGCGATCTGAACCTTCTGGAAGCGTGATGGATCTTGGGTGTTTGGATGAAGTGGTAAGCTCTAAAATGTGCATACTATGGTGAACGTTTGTAACCCCCCCCCCCCCAACCGGGCTGACATGTTTGCTACAAATGTTGTATGTTCATGAAACGGAGTCAATGTATATGTAAAAACACAGATACATACATTTGACTTAATCAGTCATACACAAGGTAATTAGCCAGCCATTAGCCAATTTGAATTACGTGAGGGCATTTGAAATGTTAATGCATTACTAAATAGGAAACCAGAAGAGTCAAGACGGCGACGACATTTATCTTGTCAATTTTGTATTTCATACCAGTTTTGCATCGACCACGGTATCAGTACCGGGGTTGTCGGGCGTTCACTGACAGCTCACCGGAAGTCGCGTGCGTCAGTCTGCTCTGAGTGCTGCTCGTTAGACCGATGTAATGGACAACTATGCACACACAATTCTCGTGCGTATAATTTTATGCTTGAAACATATATATTCCACAAGTTTCCGGTTTACTTAAAGAAGCAGACGAACGGGTATAATTACAAGTGTGTGTTATTTTGTTCCCATCATAATCTAGTATCAATAAGAAATCGTTTCATTTGAAAATATGAAGAAAGTTTACCGTTTTATGGAACCCATATTACCATTTGTGTCATGCAACTCATTGGAAAACAATATGCTCCAAACAACATGAACTCATATAAGAATGAAACCCACGTATAAGTTGTATATGTTATAAGATATTCTGGTACCTCTAAAGATATTAATAATAATTACGCAATATTTATGCAAAACAAATAAAAACAATAAGTAAAACGTTTAAAGCACGTAGACAGATCATAAAATGTTTCGTTTTAGGTTATCATTGAAATACAAATGTACGGCACTAGTTTTATGTCACGTTTGATATAACCGTCGTTCAACAATATCCTTTAATATATCGAGGGAAACCGAATTATTATCAACGATGTCTATACGATCCGATCTAAGCTGATTGTATTTACATGCTTCGACCATAAGATTGTATACTTACATAAGAATTGTCCCCTATACATTCAAAACAACATCACATAAAAAACTATCCACATAAATTAGCACTCTCACCAAACGATTTCATTTTACTGTATTATTTGAATTTGGAATATTCGTATAGTTCCCCTTTTTTGTGTACAGCAATCAGTCAAACATCATATACTTTTTAGTTTAATACATCTGACGAATTAACAAACTCTTATAACTCCACAAACTTCATTCATTTTCCAATAACATACTAGTTTTGACCAATACGTACACGTAATACGATAATGATTAAGTGATACAAAGTTGATCCATTGAGACAATTGTAAATATTAGAATAGCAATATGCATATACATTTTATTTGATTTGACAGCATCAGCATGTGTAGACGACGAAAGCGTGGATTGTGCAAAAATGAGTTCCCTCTTTAATATTTGCACTGGAAATTACGAGCATGCTTCGCAAGTCTGTCCAAGGTTTTGCAACCTTTGTAACTACGGTAAGTTTGCAGTATGCATCTTTAATGTTATTTATCTTTTATGACAATATTCAATATGTTTAAGTTATCAAATGCAAACCGGAAAATATGCATATTTAAAGGCATTTAGCGATTTGGAGAATATTGTAAACAGTACTCATTTTTCCGATTTATCAGTGAACGGTAACTGGGCCGATTGGTCAGGTTGGTCAGCATGTACAATCACGTGTGGCAACGCGACACTTACGAGAACTAGAACATGCTCCAACCCACCACCTTCTAATCATGGCAAGGTTTGCGATGGATCTTCCACGGACTACAAATTATGCACCATGAACTCATGTCCTGGTAAAGTCGTTTTTTTTAATTAGGTCATACAATTATGTTCACGTAGTCGTGATGTTCTGTTTAAATGTGTACTTGTTAAACAATACGATAAGACCATGCCGATTTAAATACTTGTATAACATTGAAAATAAAACGGTCGTTATGTCCTGAATTCGAAAGAAATTATTTGATGCTTTATTTAGCTGTATGTATATGTCCATGGTTTAACGATTCTCATTTTCGTATCGTGTTGAATTAATTAGGCACCACCGATTCAATAAGTAGTTCCTGCAACGATGTCCCTCTTATATTAGAAAATAAATTCAAAACGAAGTGGCTTGCCCCATATGCACGCAAACAATGCACACAGTTGATGTGATGACTAGGTCAGGTTAGCACCTACACTACCATGCAATCACCAAATTCTCAAAAAGTGTGTATGTTTAATGATGTGGTGTGTTGTTTTATACAGACACTATTAGCTTGAAGTTTTAAAGTAAGCGTTGATGATATCAACCACATTTTAAATGGGACCAACAAACCATACTTTTACAGCTCACATCAAAGATAACAGTTAAGGGAGTATGTTCTCAGGGGAAATTGTTGGTTAGCATTTAACCATGAAGTTTGTAAAAACATTGTGTTGCCAGATTGTTTACATTAATAACGCTCTGTTGAAAGAGCATTAATTTTACCATGCTCTTGTTTATACTGCAGCAAATTGATTTCATGAATAGATGTTTGACATTTAAAAAGCTGTAAGAGTACATTGGATGCTGCTGCTACAGCACATTTCAGTTCTCAGTGTTATCTTATAATCTTAGAAGGAATATTTCAACTTTAAATTTCCGCTATCTCTCCCCGTCCGCCTTTTATATTGGTATATTTTCTGCTTCATCGGGCTCTGTGTACTGTGGCAAACCCGAAGCGAAATTTATTCATCACTCGGACCTTATGCCCCCTTCAATATCATTTATACATATCATATTCCGATTGAGTCAAGTGCTAAGACTCAAATGTCCGTACCTTGGAACTACTATGTTATGTAAAGATGTTATGGTCTCATGGCAATTATAGCAAATATTTCGCACATGTCACGTCAAACTCGCCCATATATAGATCTGACTTTGCGAAGACCACTAATGTAGCTCGCACTTCTTATATTGGAAGACCACTGCTGTCGCTCACACTTCTTGGTACCCTTTGAACGCAGGGACCACAAATTTACGAAGACCGCTGCTGTCTCTCGCACTCCTTAGTCCCTTTGAACGCAGGGCACTTCTTGGTCCCTTTGAACGCAGGGACCGCAGTTCTAGGACAAGGACACCCCTCTGTCTACTGTACCCGACAAACTGTTTCTATCTGGTTCTATCTGTTCTACTGAAATTCTTAGCGATGTTTGAAGCGATAAGCCTCCGCTTCACAGAGCTCCCATTGCCAAAAGAATTTTATTATTGATAAAGTTTGTATATACATATATACATATGTATTCATTTGATATGTTGCATTGTATATAATGATTTGTGTATTGACATTAATAATGTGTTAGTGTAATAATATATCTTTTAACTACATTCAGTCTTGTTAATTTGTTAGCCCATTTAAATAAAAGACTTCCAGAGTGAAACACGAATGACTGTCCTGATCATGATTGTGGAGTTCTAAATGGCGTAAATACATATATACGGACACACACTGCACATTATCAAAACAAGCTCATTAATAAGCATCAAGTATATCATTTCTAAAATCAACTTGATACACAATACACACAGAAAGAACATTTAAAAAAAAACATGAGTAAAACCTTGGTTTCTGTATAAAAATCGAAATATACTTCATTATTACACGGATTAGTGGTATTATTATATTGCTAGTGGATGGTAGATGGGGAGCTTGGAGTTCATGGGGTGCGTGTTCAGCGTCTTGTGATGCTGGGATTCAACAAAGGAACAGGTTCTGCGATTCACCTCCCCCGGCGAAATTCGGTGATCACTGTTTCGGGGACTCTGTTGATGATCGCATATGCATGCTGCAAGCATGTGCAGGTAAGGAATCCTTAGGCTGATGCCGCACATATATCACCTTTCTTGGAATACAAAGTGATCAAGCAGGCATACGCATTAAATTGAATGCGTAAAATGACTGCTATCGACCACTCAATTCTTCAAAATCCTAACAATCATTCAATCCAACCGATAGTATTAAGGTCTTTGGAATGTTAGATGTTAATTTGAGTGTTTGTTAATACAATTTCAGACGGAAGATGGACACTGTGGTCCCAATGGAGCATTTGTTCTGTGACATGCGGCGGGGGATTTTATCAGCGTAGCCGTGAGTGTTCAAATCCGACACCCTCCCCGTATGGACAACAATGCATAGGACAAAGTATGGACGTTAGTGTCTGCCAAACCCAGCTATGCCCACAAACAGGTAATATTATGCTTAATAAATATAGATTAAAAACTTGTTTCGAGCAATGCGCATCAGTCATTCAAACGTTAATAATAAACATTATACAAAAACAAGCATCTTGATCAATAAAATGGATTTATAAAATAGTTAATAATATGGTTACTATGCATATGTGTTAATACATAACTCATTAATTAATAGTTTATACGTATTTTTCGTACAATCAATTGATAGTTTGAGGTCCACCATTAAATAAGCTGAAGTATGACAAACTTAAACTATATTGCACGTTATGACACACTTACATTATACAAGTATAAAATGCAAAGAAATGTTATATATATAAACAAAGTTTTGACAGTTTTATGTGTAAATTAAATTGCATATGCACTTACATTCGTTATCTCATTATATAGAGAAAAAACGCTCACCAAATAAATGACATTTTATAATACAAACTATAATGCGAATTATTTCTAAACATAAACGACCACTTGCTCTTTGAAAAGATCCTTTGTTTAAATAATAAACGTTTAGACGGTGGCTGGTCATATTGGACTGTATGGAGTACCTGCAGCGCCATGTGTGGGGGCGGAAGTCGTCAGCGGTACCGAGAATGCACCAACCCACCGGCAACAAATAACGGGGCGCCCTGTCTTGGGTCAAGTGTGGATTATGGCGTGTGCAATTACAATACGTGCGCTGTACAAGGTTTTGTTTTCATCAATATGTGTCTAACTAAAAATTAAACAAACAATACATTCACGGAAGTCAAAAAACTATATGTGGCAATAGGTTCATATATAGTTCCAACTAAATGCCAAAATGAAGCTTAGGTTATTGTAAACAGTAATTAATTAAGTTCATATGGATATCAACTACATTTGACCGTTGCTCAGTTAGTTGTTATTCTGTTGCTCTGATGCATATACAAATACTGAGTAATAGAATGGCAATTACATATAATTGAGTCTCTCTTTTTTAATTTGAATACCAATGCGTCATTAAACCGGTTTAAACCCAAATGTTTTGCATTGATCGCTCAAATGCTGTGACTACAGCTTCAATCAGTGATAGTTTTTATGTTGGTCTGTACAGACAAAAGGTCACTGGCTTAAACAAAAATCCAGGTGTTGGTTACAACGAATTAAGCCCCTGCTTATATGTATGGAGTTTTATCATTGCTATATATTGTGTGGCAATCGTTATTTCATAGATAGCCACGTTTGATTTGATATCAAAACTTAAAAATCGATTAAGCAAACAAACAATTATTGTTTGCTGTTGTCATTACATAATCTTTATTTCACATCGGTAGCATCTTCATACATACATAAGTCCATTAATACATGCTAGCATATTATAAAGGTATATTACAAATACCGTCGGACATTTGCTATCTTAGAATGGTTTTAAAATAAAATTGATTTCCTTTTATTTAGCCCGACTTGTATCTGGTCGCCTTGAGATCTATCTAAATGGCCAGTGGGGAACTGTTTGTGATGACAGCTTCGACGTCAATGCAGCTCGTGTTGCCTGTCGGATGCTCGGGTATTCTGTGTAAGTGCAAGAATTGTTTCAATTGATATAGTAGACCAATGACTGATTGGTGATACGAATGGTCAATCATGAAGCAAAATCGAAATCTCACATAAACACTACATACTGTTTGTTTTTTCCTAGAAAATAGATTTGAAATTATCAATTTCGAAACAAATTACACAATAACGTCTAACAGCCTATGCGTGGGTATATTTAACAAACAAATGTAAACTGTTTTTCAAATATCTTTAACATATACAACCTTTGAAAAGCGTGCTTTTGATATGGATACTCCGATGAATTGTGTTTTTGTGAAGTGTTGTTTTTATAATGTGTACGGATCTATTTACATGTTGGGGAACGGCTTTAGTGTGTCACTGTTCAATGTAAACATTTGTTTGAGTGGAAGTACCGTTATATTATATTTAAGTTATTAGCAAAGCAATGTTTTGTATTGTTTAATGAATTTTTATTCCAGTTATAATGCCCAAGTGATCAACCCGCCCGATGGACTCAGTTCTATGCCTATTTTGTTAGACGACCTCCTATGCCAGGGGTATGAAAGAACCTTGCTTGAATGCCGCCATTCTGCAGTATCTCAACATAACTGTGGACATTCAGAGGACGTAGGTGTGTCTTGTTGAGACATCTCGCTATTTAAATAGCTTTCACTTTTGGTCTCATGATGTGTATCAATAAACAAATTACGTAGCAATTCATTGTATATGTTAATGTCTTAGAAAATAGATATAAGCCAACTAAATAAACCTCATAAGCATTAGTCATGTTGAACAATTTACACTTGCCTTTGTTTATTGACAATGCATTTATTGCGATATTTTAACAAACTGGCGGTACACATCCGTATTATAACCACAGGCTTAATGCCTCAATTTATCACATAAAGGATATTTGTTCATGTCAGTGTTAGATCGTTTGTTATTTCACGAGTGATCATAGAAAATATATGTTCACGAGTGGCGCAGCCTCGAGTGAAAATATTATTTGTATATGATCACGAGTCGTATTAATAAACGATCTTACACTGACATAAACACATTTTCTGTCTTTTTTTATGCCTCTTTTGCAAGAAAATAATTAATTATAATATCCCTTTCGCTGAAAAGTGACCCTCTCTCCCGTGGCGTGCCTCAATACATTGAAATGACGTCATTTAAGACGTCATTTGTTGACGAAATGAAGTCATTATTCCAGGGAAATTATTCAGTTAAACTCTTTTACAATGTAAATAAACGGTAAAAAAAAGCATCCAATTTAAAAAAAATATGTTAGATTCGGTGATAATCGATTTTATTTTACTCGTGATCATAGAAAAAATATAAACAAGGATATAAACAAGGGAAGTACATCTTGATATGATAATCTAAAAATAGAAAAAGAATTTCCGAAAATGTGTTCTTTTCACCGGTGAAAAGAACAATTTTGTCCTTTTCACTGCTGTTAATTCACTGCATAAATGTCATATTTAATCATTAGGTATAAAATAAAAAGCAACTGTGCTTATTGTCCACTACCGGTTTAACCGGAGGGGCCTTATGGGTTGCTCTGTCAGTCTGTTTGTCAGTCTGTCTGTCAGTATGTCACACTTTTCTGGATCCTGCGATAACTTTAAAAGTTCTTCATATTTTTTCATGAAACTTGTAACATGGATAGATGACAATATGGACATTATGCACTTCATGTCATTTTTTTACTTCATCAAAACTTCTGGTTTCTATGGCAACAAATATGGAATGAGTGATGTATTGGACGTCATCATTGATGACGTTCAATCGAACGAATGATAAAGGGGGCTAAGTTTCGTTAAGTTGAGGCATATAGCCGCGATTTGAGGCGCTTGAAAACTGGCCGAACACGTTTGCTGAAATTTGACACGTATATGGACCAGAATGCGATCTACCTGTTGGCGTAGGCGTTATACCTGGGAAAAATCTAGTTTTCGAGTATTTTGTGTTTAATTTTTTTTGTGGGAACGGGCACGCGCTCAAATAAACATTGTGACGTCACTTCACAAACAGCGTTAGACATCCGCCATCTTGTAACGTGACAAAGAAAATCAGTGTTATTAATTCAATAAGCACAGTAAATATGATTGTGTTTAATTATCATTAATACAAATGTCTATATTTTGTGCAGCGTATGTTTATTCAGACGGATACGGCAGAATTATGTAAGTATCATTGTGTAATTTACAGTAGATTTTACTACGCAAGAAATTTATTATATCTCACTGACAAAATGAGCTTGACACATAAACAACAACCGGATCGGATTTACATCCACATATTATTGTGCGAATCCGATGCAATTCAAATTACTAATGTTTGATAACGTTTGATGAATTCGTTATATCAATATGCATTAACTTTCAAGGGGAATAATTATAATTGAAATGTGCGATTCAATGACAGTGTTATATTGGGATAATTAGTCGTTTAGCCGCAACAGATAAGTATTTAGTTTGTTGTGTTTCATTTTCAACATAGTTTTACCGCTTTTTCCTTAAAGTAAAACAGTTCAGTCGTCATTATATCTTGAATTTTAAATATTGAAATACATGTCGGATATTTCATATTTTCGGACGTTGCTACGTAAGCTAGTTGTCAACATAATTATTAAGATACATATTTACCTTTTACCATACAGTTGTGCAGCTGTTGTCTACTTAATGACGCGCTGTTTAATGTCTATAATGTTTTTCTGCCCGTGATGATAATAAGTCTTTAAATCAACAAACCCCAGCAATGTCAATGGTCTGTCAACATTAGAAAAATATACGCTAAAGAAACTTCAGCATACAATTTATATGGTATTGACATACCTGTACTCTGAAGCCAACTCTGTATCGAAAGTCAACCAGATTCGTAAAATATTTATGTCACGCAATAAATCAAAGAATACTCATTTTCTTGGATACATTTCTACATATATTGGTGAATGAATATAAATTACTGCATCGAGGAATATTTTAAGGTTTAAATGTTTCAAATGCATCTAACAATAGATGAAAATAACTCTCATCAGTCTGAAATTCACAATTTCGAAGCCATTGTCGCTTTGTCCAAGACTAGTTTTCATTTGGATACTGTCGGATCATCCTTGACATCTTTTGCTGATATTGTAAACATTACCTTTGTTTTCTGAAATCTATTATTTGTGTTTAACAACATACGTCTGGTGGATTATAAAACTGATTTCAGTGTGAATCGGGTAGTTTTAAATATTTACTTTGAGTTTGTATTTACACTACAATTTGTTAACAAAACAAGCCAGAATATTCTAAAATACCGGGAAATGTCATTCTGAATTTGAAAACACTTGAGCACATGGTATACAAATATACAAATACAAATTTTATTTTAAGTCAGTTTGTACATAACAAGTATAACATTAGCGATGTATCGCTATTGACCGACATATGGTATGTTACTAAAAGTAGAAATACTCTGAAATCTCGGGAGATTCGCATTTCAAGAAAGTCTGTCACATCGCTGTTTTTCTCGATATGAAAGAGCAGAATAGATAAATTTTAAATGTTTAAGATAGTATTTTGTGAAAGAATGTATCGGTTAAATGTAAAAAATGTCAATCTTTCCAATCAAGTGATTGATTTGGGCCAATAACTGCATTTAAAACCTGTTTTGGACCGGTCTTTGTTAACTGTCAACTTTTCGGGATTTTCTGGTTGACTTTCCTAATGGGGTTGGTCCATAACAATTAAGTCGCGCCAGTCAAAAATCATAAAAAGCGACATTTAAAGTTATGGTAGCCAGAATTAGAAAAATATGTATAACTGATCAATATCAATCATGACAGACTGATGTCTCAGGTTAGTGCAGTGATTCTTCCACCAGATTCTCACAAAGGTGATCCCGGTTGATTTCTCCACAATTGAATATATGTCAGTACACAAATAAATTATACAGCAGGTAATGACAATCGATAAATGTCTAAGTTGTAATTAAATTGTTTGCACAAATTTGGACACTCTTTGTGTCTGGGATCTGTTGGGTTAAATGACCTTTACAACAAAACATACATCTCTGAATCTGCGATACATTACAGTTAAAGTTTAAGACATGTAAAATACCAGTATTCAGATCTGAAAATATCCCCAAAAACTCGTATGGTATGAAATACATATATCTTGTGACGTATTTTCATTTAAAATCTTGAATTTAATGACGACTTGAATGTAATGACGACAAGTCGGACATGCAGTTGTTAAATATTTTAATACGTATATCGTGTGACATAATTTCATTTAAACTCTAGATTTTAACGACATTAGTCTGACGCGTTATTTTATTTAGCAGTAAAAAAAAATTAAGTAGACTATCAAAAGAATACAAAAAGTGTACTTGTAAATAAAAACTCCTTCATTCTGTATAAAGATTGTACGTTACAGCAGAGCTCCAGATAACTTTTCTGAGTAATTGGGTAAATACCCACTTCTTTTGAGTTCAATTGGGTATTTTCATATTCAATTGGGTACAAAAAAGTCGGTACCCACTACTTAAATTGACAATTGGGTACTTTTGTTTTAAAATTGGGTATTTTCATTGTCTAACTGTCTTAAATTCTCACCTGCTTACCTGAATAAGCTGGTTGAAGTTCCACTCTTAATTGATTAGTTTCAGAGATTTTGTGTAATTATGTAGATGTATCCATATTATACAGTCTTGATTTTTAAAAAAAGTTCAACGATTTTTTCCACCAGTTTTCTTACAATGTAAGCACTGACAGCGGATTGCCTCCGACACAATATCGTCAAAAATTAGTTTCACTATATTTTTCGCTTCTGATTTTGTGTTGCCTGCGGTTGAATATCTTAAAATTGAGTTTGTTAGTGCTTGAGATACGATGTTTCCATTTTTTAGGCCTCACGGTTTCGACATTTTCACAACAATAACACGTATAATGAAAGCGCTTGGACAAAGCGGAAAGAATCCGGGTATTTCGGACCAGGGTATTTCCGGGACAGATTTACTCCTTATGCAAAGGAAAAATATGATATGCGTAATCGACAATTTCAATTGGGTTTCGGAACGCATGGTTTTATTTTTCTATGCGTAATCGGCAATTTTACATTGGGTATTTACACAAATGCGCACCTTATCTGTAGCTCTGTTACAGTAAACTGTGAAACAACGTCATTAATAAAACAAAAAAATATGTTTGACCACAATGGTGGCTAATAATGTTTAGGAAAAATACAAACAATATAGATTTATCTATAACATAACATGTTAGAATTTTATCATGCATTTATAATCACTCATAAAGAGATTTCAATAAACAGTTACATGCATAGACAGTTTTTTTTAAGCCAGTGCCTTTTGAATTCAGAAAATAAGCAAGATAAACCATAAAATTGGGAAAAATAGATAGTAAACCATAAAATTGAGAAAAATGAGGCATTATTAATATGATTATACATAACAGAATCACAATAATATTGTTTTTAAGTGCATGATTTAGTGCATTTTTAAATTTATATTATAAAATGCTGCTTGAATTTCTTTTTACCTTTCATATGTGACGTAAAAAAAGAAATATCATCTGCTAGTGCAAAATATGACTGGTCATTTCGTAGCAAAAGAGAAGAAAATAAGTGCATTAAATAAATGAATTAATATTTTTGTATCTGGAATAGTTGTATTTTAAATCGATCCTCCACCCTATTATGGCCAAATAAGGGCTAAATTGCTTTCCAACTTGAAATGAAAAGGCATATTGGTTGATCGTGTAGCGTTTATGTGCAAAATTTGAGGGCCAATTGATAAAGTTGTTGATGCCAAAACAGGTAATAATAATAATTTATTATCAGGTACATGTACACAAGCAAATAAGTATATTTAACCCTTTCAGTGCAGGAACCGAATCTTAAAGGTCTTTGATAACAGTTTGGATCCAGATGAGACGCCACAGAACGTGGCGTCTCATCAGGATCCAAACTGTTTGCTATTCTGATAGTATTCTTTGAAAAAAAAATCAAGAAAATGCTAATTTTAGAAATTCAGCAGACGACATTTTAGCAGACGACAAATTTCCCAGCATGCAAAGGGTTAAGATGCTTAAGGTGTGGAAGACTCATAATCAGGTTTGGTGTCCCTCAAACCCTAAGCGTCTTGTTATTCCTTATGCAGTTTGTATAGATAGTGCCACATCCTGACACGTAAAGCTTGTGCTTTGTTGGCAGCGTTAGTTGGCTGTTAACAGGTTCATTGTGGTTATCTCCACCATCAGTCTGTCCGTCTGTCCTAGCCACTATCTCTTACACCCAGCGATTTTCCTCCTTCTTTATAAAGTACCGGTAAACGGTACTTTCCCAATCGAGCGAAAATTCCCAAATTCCCAATCGGCATCTGAAAAAATCCCAATCGGCGTCCGAATTTTTTCTCAAAACGATCGAAAGTTTCGTAACAAAACCCAACTTTCGGCGAGCGAACAAAGAAAATCGTATAGTTGTGTGTAACCACGCGCTCGATTAATATCGGGTTTTATTATTCAGCGCGTTCAATCAATAGTCGTTACTGTTTGCGGTTCTTTTGTCAGGCAGCCAGCGTACTGTTTGACGTCGGTTTGAAACCTTATCGTAGTTTGAAATGCCCTCCAGCACTGCCTCTGTGGAAAGGTTGTTCAGTCTAATGAACAATCTTTGCACAACCAATCGGAACCGTCTATCACAGGACACATTGACAGCTCTAATGATGCTGTGCAGAGAGGGATGCCAGCAACTGAGTGATGATCAAACATCAAAGATTGTTGTAATTAAAAAAAAAAGGAAACAGAGAGACGTTGCTTTATAAGAGATTAAAACAACTAGTAATTGATTTTGTGTCTTCTATATAATATTTTGTTATTTATATCAACTTTATTACTTTTAGTAATGGACATTAAGGCATGCCTGCAAATGATTATTTTAATGGGTATGTTCAATTAAGTTTGAACTGTATGATGTATTCAATAAGACCCAAACTTCACGACCCGATTTTCCCAATTTAAGGATTTCACGACTCGATTTTTCCCAATTTTGAGGTTTTCACGACTCAATTTTTCCCAATTGGACCGGTACGGGTACTTTTCCCAATTGGACAAGGAAAATCGCTGACACCATAAGCACTAGAACCTTAAAACTTAAACACACGGTAGCTATGAGCATTATGTGCGACCCTGCACTATTTGGAATTTTGATCTGACCCCTGGGTCAAAGGTTATAGGGGTTGGGGTGGGGACGGAACAGAGATTTTCACTCATTTTTAGCTCGACTATTATATATGAAATATATATAATGGAGCTATCCTGATCACGTCGGCGTTACCGTTAGCGTGCACATGTTAAAGTTTGTGTACTACCCCAAATATTTAACCAGGTTTTCCGAAGGAAAAAACTGGTTATTAGATTGGCGAATGCGGGCGGGCTGGCTGGCTGGCTGGCGGGCTGGCGGAATAAGCTTGTCCGGGCCATAACTATGTCGTTCATTGTCAGATTTTAAAATCATTTGGCACATTTGTTCACCATCATTGGACGGTGTGTCGCGCGAAATAATTACGTCGATATCTCCAAGGTCAAGGTCACACTTTGAGTTCAAAGGTCAAAAATGGCCATAAATGAGCTTGTCCGAGCCATAACTATGTCGTTCATCGTCAGATTTTAAAATCATTTGGCACATTTGTTCACCATCATTGGACGGTGTGTCGCGCGAAATAATTACGTCGATATCTCCAAGGTCAAGGTCACACTTTGAGTTCAAAGGTCAAAAATGGCCATAAATGAGCTTGTCCTGGCCATAACTATGTCATTCATTGTGAGATTTTAAGATCATTTGGCACATTTGTTCACCATCATGGGACGGTGTGTCCCACGAAAGAATCACGTCAATATCTCCAATGTCAAGGTCGCCACGACTAAAAATAGATTTAAAAAAAAAAAATTACAAAGGGGGTTAATTTTTTTTGGTCATTTCAAAAGTTCAGTTTGAGTTTCCTCCCTTTATCAGATTTTTTTTTCACAATGAAAACCTGGTTTTGTGACAATTTTGTCCCTTGTTTCTTTTTACTTTAACAAATTATTTTTATATTTTTATGCCCCCCCCCCCTTCGAAGAAGAGGGGGTATATTGCTTTGCACATGTCGGTCGGTCCGTCCACCAGGTGGTTTCCGGATGATAACTAAAGAACGCTTAGGCCTAGGATCATGAAACTTCATAGGTACAATGATCATGACTCGCAGATGACCTCTATTGATTTATAGGTCACTAGGTCGAAGGTCAAGGTCACTGTGACCCAAAATAGTAAAATGGTTTCCGGATGATAATTCAAGAACGCTTATGCCTAGGATCATGAAACTTGAAAGGTAGATTGATCATGACTCGCAGATGACCTCTATAGATTTTCAGGTCACTAGGTCAAAGATTAAGGTCACGGTAACCCGAAATAGTAAAATGGTTTCCGGATGATAATTCAATAACGCTTATGCCTAGGATCATGAAATTTGATAGGTACATTGATCATGACTCGCAGATTACCCCTATTGATTTTGAGGTCACTAGTTCATACATGTACTTCTTTACCAACATGACCCTAATCTATAAACAAGAGCAGACAACTGTATCAAGCATTTTGACTGAATTATTGCCCCTTTTATACTTAGAATATGCATATTATTGATAAATATATGTTAAAGTTTGCATACCACCTCAAATATTTTCTTTGTCCTTTGACATATTGCTTTCATATTTTGCATACTTCATAACCAACATGATCCCAATCTATAAACAAGAGCAGACAACTTTATCAAGCATTTTGACATAATTTTTGCCCTTTTATACTTAGAATATGCATATATAATTGATAAATCTATGTTTAAATTTGCATACCACCTCAAATATTTTCTATGTCCTTTGACATATTGCTTTCATATTTTGCATACTTCTTTACCAACATGATCCCAATCTATAAACACGAACAGACAACTGTATCAAGCATTTGACAGAATTATTGCCCCTTTTATACTTAGATAATTGAACATTTTGCTTAAATTGCCATAACTTCTTCATTTATGATCACATTTGATTCATACTTTGACAAAACAACACTTACCTGACATACCACAATGCACTGCACCCAAACTATCCCCCATGCCCCACCCCAGAATCCCCCCCCCAAATTTTTTTTTTATAATTATTTTTGAAAGTTCATCTTTTAAATTACCACCAACCCACATAAACCCCCCCTCTCCATAATGGCTTACATTAACCTGTCAAGCACTCAAAATCTCTTATGACAATACGGTCAATCTCAACCATGCATGGCCGCATTACCAACCCTGGGGCGCCCCCTTGGTCAAACATGCGGCGTGGGAATTCCCGTCGGCCTCTGCCGCACCATTTTTCACCAATTGACTTCAAATTAATACTTAAGATTTCTTATGACAACACAGTCTATCTCGACCATCCATGTTCACATTACCCACCCCAGGGCCCCGCCCACTTTGGTGGTAAAGATTCCAAGCTATTTCAGCATAATTAAAATCCAAGCCATTTTTGTGGTCAAGACCCGAGCTTTCTCACCATAATTAAAATCCAAGCCAGTTTGTTGGCAGAGACCCCGAGCTATTTCAGCATAATTAAAATCCAAGTCAGTTTAGTGGTCAAGATCCTGGACTATTTCGGTATATTAAAATCCAAGCCAGTTTGGTGGTCAAGACACCAAGCTTTTTTAGCATAATTAAAATTCAAGCCATTTTTGTGGTAAAGACCCCGAGCTTTCTAACCATAATTAAAATCCAAGCAAGTTTGGTGGCGGAGACCCCGAGCTATTTCAGCATAATAAAAATCCAAGTCAGTTTAGTGTTCAAGATCCTGAACTATTTCGGTATAATTAAAATCCAGGCCAGTTTGGTGGTCAAGACCCCAAGCTTTTTCAGCATAATTAAAATCCTAGCCAGTTTCGTGGGGGAGACCCTGAGCTATCTCAGCATATTAAAAATCAAAGTCAGGTATAATTCGGTATAATTAAATTCAAGGCCAGTTTGGTGGTCAAGAACCCGAGCTTTTTCAGCATAATTAAAACCCTAGCCAGTTTCATCGCCGAGACCTCGAGCTATTTCCGCATATTTAAAATCCAAGCCAGTTTGGTGGTAAAGATCCTGAACTATTTTGGCATAATTAAAATCCAAGCCAGTTTGGTGGTCAAGATCCTGAGCTATTTCAGCATAATTAAAATGCAAGCCAGTGTGGTGGTCAAGAACCCGAACTATGAGCATAATTCAAATCCAAGCCAGTTTGGTGGTAAAGATCCCGAGCTATTTCAGCATAATTAAAATCCAAGCCAGTTTGGTGGTCAAGACCCCTAGCTTTTTCAGCATAATAAAAATCCAAGCCAGGTTGGTGGTCAAGATCCTGAGCTATTTCAGCATAATTTAATTCTAAGCCAGTTTGGTGGTCATGACCCCGAGTTATTTCAGCATAATTAAAATCCAAGCCGTTTTGGTGGTCAAGACCCCAAGCTATTGTAGCATATATTGTTTTCGGCATAAATTTTTCTTACCCAATTGTTTTCGTACACACATTTTTTTCGTACCCATTTTTTTCTGTTTTTTGACAGAATAATGCCCCCTTTTATAGTTAGAAAATTGAAAATTTGGGTAAATTTTGTGTTCAGGTCTACTCTTATCCTATTTGTGTTAAGGTCTACTCTTATCCTAAAGTATCAAAGCTATATCGTCTACTTAATGTTATAAGTCATGTAAATGACATTTTTATACATTTTATTTCTTTCCCATTTTTGTGTTTTTATTAAGGTGACATACATCAACTGTTTAATAATATTAAGTCTACCTTTTTGGTAATAATAATGTTTTTACCAAATTTTCAAAATTGACATTACGGACACATGTCATTTGCTGAATGTAAAAAGTAGCATAACTGACATTTAGTTAAATTTTCAGGAGAAGGAAAAAACTGCTTTATTGAAAAAAAATAGGGATACTTACAGAGTAAAACAAACACATGGGATATTTTCAGATTTGAATACTGGTATTTTACGCATCTTTAGGCAGTTCTGTGTACCAAGGATAAATACAATACTTTAACATTCATGTACAATGCACAATACTAAAAACCTGAATTGTAACTGTAATGTATTTCAGATTCAGAGATGTCTGTTTTATTTCTAAGGTCATGTGAAAAATTAAGTTTATATGTTTATAGGTTTAAAATTGCAAATTGTCCTCTTACTTGCCCTTGTATTTCAAGATAGAATACTTTCCTTCCCAGAGGAAAGAGATCTGGGTTTGAATCCCAACGGGGGCTTCAGAGGATGATTCATTTTAAGAAAAATGAATATATTTGCTTTACTTTGTCTCTAACCGAACCAATTAACTCTGACAATGCCTTTAAAAGTATGCAGTTTTTGATAATTCAATTATGCAAAAAAACATGTATAATTTTAGGGTAGACTAAGACAGCAAACTAAGAATGGGCATCCATTTTAGTTTTTTAAGTCAATACAACAATAAATGCATATAGGAACACATATGTATTTAAATTAAAAATGCAACAATCAGAGGACATAATCAATTAAATAGTAAATGACTACTTAAACTATTTTTTAGCACTGTTTGTTTTCCAGAGATTTGTGAATATGTCGTTTTATGATCTTCTCCTTGAACAAATGCAATATGTGCTTTGGAACTGGAATCATATGGTGTTGGAAAGCTGGTGTTTCACGTCCAGAGGGTCCTTGCGTCCGGAAGCTGAAAATTGTATATGATCTCACCACTCATTCCATCCCGCGAAACCCTTAAGGTGTCGCAAGTCTAGTATAAAAAAATCTGACAATGGTGGAGCCGGAAGGGGACATAATTGCTTGGCAATAGTCTTGTTTATTAAATGTTATTGTTACTTTTATGGAATGAGTGATGTATTGGACGTCATCATTGATGACGTTCATTCGAACGAATGATAAAGGGGGCTAAGTTTCGTTAAGTTGAGGCATATAGTCGCGATTTGAGGCGCTTGAAAACTGGTCGGTAAATTTTGCTGAAATTTGACATGTATATGGAGAAGAATGCGATCTACCTGTTGGCGTAGGCGTTATACCTGGAAAAAATATAGTTTTTGATTAAATCACGAAAACGTTTCGCAAGTTTGACAAAACCGGAATTACAAAATGCGGTGTGGATATACCGTATTCCCTACCGAAATCCCCGAAATCAAACTTTGATAAAAACAATGTTTCATTAGTGATTTCCGTGTATTTCGCAACAGTCTATATTAAAATACGCAGTTTTTCGATAAATAATCAATATTAATGGGGATTTCGTGGGATCTCGTGGATTTCTGGGGATTTTGGTAATTACGGGAAATTCGGAATTTCTTCACACCCGTCAAAATGGTCGACTTCGTCAGAATGAACGCTTAGAAAGTATTTACAAAAAAACATCATCTCAAACAATGTAAAGTGAACGCTACTTATCTGTTTTGTAGATAAGTATACGATCCATTGGAAAACACTAACATTTGACATAAAAACACGCCAGTGGATATGGAAATCTTCATCGTTCGAAATAGCAGACGGCGTCGACCAAAGGCGAAAAAAACGGGAGAAAGTATTAACAAAATAACATAATTAAAAATGATGTCAAGTGAACGCTAATTCGCTGTTTTGTAGATAAGTATACGATCTATTGAAAAACCATAACATTTGACATAAAACACCCGTGGATATGCAAATCTTCTGCGTACCAAATAGCAGACATCATGCGGCGTCTAATCTGAGTCTACGCTGTTTGCCAAGGCCGATAGTATAATGAATGGAAATGCACAAACTCAGCAACTGGCAAGCATATATGCATTAGTAGGTTGTTTCGTGATTATTTAGAAACGACTACATAATTCTTTTGGTTCAGCCAGTGCAACTTAACAGAAATAAGTATAAAAAGTTTCTACACCTGACAACAATGTGCCAACTTAATACAAGGTAAGTTGTTTACATTATTTAAAATATTGCAAGCTTACAGTACTCAACAATAAACAGCTGGTACAATGTAATATCATCGTTTTAATTTTACTTAGCCCTTGGTTAATTACCCTTTTTAATGTTATGGATCAATGCATCTCTAACACCTTCAATTGACTTGTCCATGAAAAATATACACCCTCAGTGCATGTTATCCCATACACCATCAATCACTTACTAAGGCTTGATTGGTCATTCTCGGCTCGGGTACTACTTACCGGTACATGTACCATGGGTACTCTTAACTTTACTTACATGTTCCCCGGGTACGGTAAATAAACTTAAACATACCCGCAAATATTAGATTGTATCCGAGTTGTATATCCGCCAAAAATCTGATGTCGTTAAACATGCTACCGATAACGTTAAACAATTTTGTTTACCTTAAACAACCTTCTCTTTTAAAAAATCTGCATCAACATGCTTTTTAGTTTGAGTGTTGAGAGGACGCCGTAGGAATAAGCAAGTAATCAAGAATATGTCTCTGTTTCTGCTTTTATTTCCTTCATGTATAATGACGATAAGGATTGACGACTAACATTGACGACAATGATCACAAGCATTTACGACTAACACTGACGACAAGCATTGGCGCCTAGATGTAACATTGACGATTCTCTACAATAAATGAAATTAACAATAAAAAATGAATAATAAGATTATAGTACAACAGATATGCTTTTCAAAGTATAATATAATAGCATACACTCATTAGAATAAGAGGTTTCATAAATAACAATTTGAAACATTTTCAATCAATATCGAAATATCTTATACAATATTTATTACACAGCATGAATTAATTGTTAAAACATAACATAAATACCGAATATGGTGTTCCCCATTTAACGGACCTTGCAAACCAAATAATGTTTCTTTAAAAAAATCTATGACGGTAAAAAGTGAGCGTGCGATGTCGCGGAAAATATTATACTTGACGACGTCATACAATGACGCGACTTTAAACAATTTAAGATTTAAAATTAAATCACATCATTGATTTTAACAATGAGTTTTGATAATATAAATGCCATTGAACAGAAAATTGACATAAATGTAAACATAATTAATTTTTACAAAATACCCGACAACAACCGATTTAGTGTTAAAATTTCTGGGTACGTTTTAGTATATTTACCGTACCCAGGGTACGAGCCTTACTAACTGTATTATTATTATATCTCACCGACTACAAGGTACATTTACCTTGTTGTGTTTATCAACCTGGAATTTATGTAAACACCGGCTTTCTTTACTTTTATTTTTCATTCATTTGATTACGCAATTGTTGACGTACCTCGTGAAAAATTATTTGAATCTTTGGATTTTAATGGCGACAAGCTGGAAGTGTCAATTTATTTTAAAAACGAATCTAAGATTTTAAGTATTGTGTGTTTGTCATACATAATTCAGTGTTTTCCAGAAAATTGAGTACCAGTTATATGGCCGGCAACTATGCAGTAAAACAAAAGCATTTATGACATTTACTTGATATATTTGGGAAAAGAAGCCGTCATGTAAATGTAAGAGTAAATGTAACCGGCAGAATCGCTGGCTGACGGTATTTAAAGAGAACACTGATAATAGTAAACTAAATCTCTACGACACGATTACAGCGTTGTAAAATTGTGTTTTGGGTGATAATGGTTAGTAATTCATACAAATGTTATTAAAAAATATTGTGCTTTAAAATTAATTTTGAGAATGGGATGGAAGATCAGAAAATGAAGAGCATACAGGGATGGAAATATGTGGTTTCCCGTGAGCCTGGGGCAAGTAGATTTTGGCCTGGGCAACTCAATTTCAAAAGTTGGTAAACTTCTTTTTTTAAATCTTAAAACAATTCAGTGCAATAAAAATTGAAAAACAATTGATCACCATGGATCAATACTAGTTAAATAACATTCATTATTTAGGAATAGGACATGACTCAATTCAGGCTCATAATAATACATCATGCATTGAACATGTGTATTGTCAGCAAATGTATATAATTATCTATTATTTTATTAAAAAAATGTATAATAATATTCACATGTTCATATTTCTGGGCTCGTTATTCTTTATCTGGGCAACCAAAATACTAAAGATGGTTGCCCACAATAGCAAAAAGTTAGTTTCAATCCCTGGCATATCATTGTAACTTTATTAACCAGGTTTTCCGAAGGAAAAAACTGGTTATTAGATTGGCGAATGCGGGCGGGCTGGCTGGCTGGCTGGCGGGCTGGTGGAATAAGCTTGTCCGGGCCATAACTATGTCGTTCATTGTCAGATTTTAAAATCATTTGGCACATTTGTTCACCATCATTGGACGGTGTGTCGCGCGAAATAATTACGTCGATATCTCCAAGGTCAAGGTCACACTTTGAGTTCAAAGGTCAAAAATGGCCATAAATGAGCTTGTCCTGGCCATAACTATGTCATTCATTGTGAGATTTTAAAATCATTTGGCACATTTGTTCACCATCATGGGACGGTGTGTCCCACGAAAGAATCAAGTCAATATCTCCAATGTCAAGGTCGCCACGACTAAAAATAGATTTAAAAAAAAAAAAAACTTACAAAGGGGGTTAATTTTTTTTGGTCATTTCAAAAGTTCAGTTTGAGTTTTCTCCCTTTATCAGATTTTTTTATTACAATGAAAACCTGGTTTTGTGACAATTTTGTCCCTTGTTGTTTAACTGTATTGCATTAAAATTGTGATTGAGGTAAGCTTGTTGTTTATAGTATATTTACTTTTTAGCTCGACTATTATATATGAAATATATATAGTGGACCTATCCTACTCACCCCGGCGTAGGTGCGCGCATTGGAATGTTTGCGTACTACCTCGAATATATTTCCTATGTCCATTGACATATTGCTTTCATACATGTATTTTGCTTCTTAACCAACATGACCCCAATGTATAAACAAAAGCAGATAACTGTATCAAGCATTTTGTAACAATAATGGCCTTTTTTTCACTAAGAATAAGCATATAATTGATAAATCTATTTTAAAGTTTGCGTACCACTTTTAAATTGCCACAACTTTTTTATTATGCTCTCCCCAAATTGTTTAAGGGGGGAGCATATAGTCGCCGCTTCGTCTGTCCGTCCGTGCACAATTTTTGTCCGGGCTATTTCTCAGCAACTAATGACTGGAATTCAATTAAACTTAATGGGAAGCTTCACTACCAAGAGGAGACATGCTTATTATCAGCCGGTTTTGGTCAGATGATTTTTCACAGAGTTACAATGTATGGCCCTATGAAATTTTCCATTAACTGTACATATAACGCGATCTACCTGTTGGCGTATTCGTTATTACTGTGAAAAATCTAGTTTTTGATTAAATCACGAAAAAGTGGTGTTTTTTATTGCGCAATCGCTATAAACACGTGGCTTGGCCGGAAGTACATGTAGCCTTAATAGCAACCCCAAGACAATTCACCCCCAGGAGACAATTCACGGGCTAGACAATTCAAATTAGATTTTTCATACCCCAATTTTTCGATTTTCGTAATCATTTTTATCGTACCCCTTTTTTTTCGTGCCCAATTTTTTTCGTACCCATTTTTTTCGTACCTAAATTGTTGTTCGTACCAAATTTTTTTTCGTAACAATTTTTTTTTTCGTACCCATTTTTTCGTACCCAAATGTTTTTTGTTCCCAATTGTTTTCGTACCCAATTTTTTTTTTGTACCCATTTTTTTCGTACCCAAATGTTTTTCGTACCCAAATTTGTTCGTACCCATTTATTTTTTCGTACCAATCTTTTTCGTACCCAAATTTGTTTGTACCCAATTTTTTTTTCATACCCATTTTTTTTGTACCCAAATAAAAAAATTCGTACCCATTTTTTTAGTACCCAAATTTGTTTCGTACCCAGATTTTTTCGTACCCAAATTTTTATTTGTACCCATTTTTTTCGTACCCAAATAGTTTTCGTACCCTAATTTTTTTTGTTTCCTTTATTTTTTCGTACTCTAATTTGTTTTCGTAACCAAATTAGTTTTTTTTCCTGCCCATATTATGTTCGTAACCATTATTTCTTCGTACACAAATTTGTTCGTACCCAAATTTTTTCGTACCCATTTGTTCGTACTCAAATTTTTTTCGTACCTAATTTTTTATTTGTACCCATTTTTTTCGTACCCAAATAGTTTGTCGTACCTTTATTTTGTTCGTACCCTTTTTTTTCGTACTCAAATTTGTTTTCTTACCCAAATTTTTTTTTTTCGTACCCACTGCCCACATATTTTTTCGTACCAATTTTTTATTTTGAAATAATCGATTTTCAATTTGATTTGAACTCTCCACTCATTCCATCCCGCGAAACCCTTAAGGTGTCGCAACTCTAGTATGGAATGAGTGATGTATTGGACGTCATCATTGATGACGTTCAATCGAACGAATGATAAAGGGGGCTAAGTTTCATTAAGTTGAGGCATATAGTCGCGATTTGGGCGCCTTGAAAACTGGCCGAACACGTTTGCTGAAATTTGACATGTATATGGACCAGAATGCGATCTACCTGATGGCGTAGGCGTTATACCTGGGAAAAATCTAGTTTTGGAGTATTTTGTGTTTAAATATTTTTGTGGGAACGGGCACGCGCTCAAATAAACATTGTGACGTCACTTCACGAACAGCGCTAGAGATCCGCCATCTTGTAACGCGACAAAGAAACTCAGTGTTATTAATTCAATAAACACAGAAAAATATGATTGTGTTTAATAATCATTAATACAAATGTCTATATTTTGTGCAGTGGATGTTTATTCAGACAGATACGGCAGAATTATGTAAGTATCTTTGTGTACTTTACAGTAGATTTGATAGTGGTAAACAACTGCGTACCGGTAAAGTTCAATCTAGCCGATTTTACTACGCAAGAAATTTAAGTATCTCACTGGCAAAATGAGCTTGACACATAAACAACAACCGGATCCGATTTACATTCACATAATATTGTGGGAATCCGATGCAATGCAAATTACTAATGTTTGATAACGTTTGATGAATTCGTTATATCAATATGCATTAACTTTCAAGGGGAATAATTTTAATTGAAATGTGCGATTCAATGACAGTGTTATATTGGGATAATAAGTCGTTTAGCCGTTATCATGATAAGTATTTAGTTTGTTGTGTTTCATTTTCATTAAAACATAGTTTTACTGTTTTATCCTTAAAGTAAAACAGTTCAGTAGTCATTATATCTTGAATTTTAAATATTGAAATAGATGTCGGATATTTCATATTTTCGGACGTTGCTACGTAAGCTAGTTGTCAATATAATTATTAATATACTGATTTACCTTTTACGCATACAGTTGTGCAACTGTTGTCTACGTATTGATACGCTATTTAATGTCTATAATATCTTCCTGCCCCTGATGATAATAAGTCTTTAACTCAACAAACCCCAGCAATGTCAATGGTCTGTCAACATTAGAAAAATATTAGCTAAAGAAACTTCAGCGTACAATTTATATAGTATTGACATACCTGTACGCTGAAGCCAACCCTGTATCGAAAGTCAACCAGAGTGGTAACATATTTATGTCACGCTATAAATCAAAGAATACCCATTTTCTTGGATACATTTCTACATATATTGATGAATGAATATAAATTACTGCACCGAGGAATATTTTAAGGTTCAAATGTTTCAAATGCATCTTACAATAGATGAAAATAACTCGCATCAGTCTGAAATTCACAATTTTGACACCATTGTCGCTTTGTCCAAGACTAGTTTTCATTTGGATACTTTCGAACGACCTTGACATTTTTTTGCTGAAATTGTAAACATCACTTTCGTTTTGTGAAATCTATTATTTGTGATTAACAACATAAGTCTGGTGGATTATAAAACTGATTTCAGTGTGAATCGGGTAGTTTTAAATATTTACTTTTAGTTTGTATTTACACTACAATTTGTTCACAAAACAAGCCAGAATATTCTAAAATACCGGGAAATGTCATTCTGAATTTGAAAACACTTGAGCACATGGTATGTTACTAAATCTAGAAATACCATCATATGACCGTGAAATCTCGGGAGATTCGCATTTCAAGAAAGTCTGTCACATCGCTGTTTTTCTCCATATGTAAGAGCAGAATAGATAAATTTTAAATGTTTAAGATAGTAGTTTGTGAAAGAATGTATCAGTTAAATGTGAAAAATGTCAATCATTCCAATCAAGTGATTGATATGGGCCAATAACTGCATTTAAAAGCTGTTTTGGACCGGTCTTTGTTAACTGTCCACTTTTGGGCATTTTCTGGTTGACTTTCCTAATGGGGTTGGTCCATAACTATAAAGTCGCGCCAGTCAAAAGTCATAAAAAGCGACATTTAAAGTTATGGTAGCCAGAATTAGAAAAATATGTACAACTGAGCAATCAATCATGACAGACTGATGTCTCGGGTTAGTGCAGTGATTTTTCCACCAGATTCTCACCAAGGTGATCCCGGTTGATTTCACCACAATTGAATATATGTCAGTACACAAATAAATTATACAGCAGGTAATGACAATCGATAAATGTCTTAGTTTTAATTTAATTGTTCGCACAAATTTGGACACTCTTTGTGTCTGAGATATGTTGGGTTAAATGACCTTTACAACAAAACATACATCTCTGAATCTGCGATACATTACAGTTAAAGTTTAACACATGTAAAATACCAGTATTCAGATCTGAAAATATCCTTAAAAACTCGTATGGTATGAAATACATATATCTTGTGACGTATTTTCATTTTAAATCTTGAATTTGATGACTACTTGAATTTAATGACGACAAGTCGGACATGCAGTTAAATATTTTAATACGTCTATCGTGTGACATAATTTCATTTAAACTCTAGATTGTAACGACATTAGTCTGACGCGTGCGGCGTTATTTTGTTTAACAGTAAAACAAAAATTAAGTAGACTATCAAAAAAATACAAAAAGTGTACTTGTAGATAAAAACTCCTTCATTCCGTATAAAGATTGTACGTTACAGCAGAGCTCCAGATAACTTTTCTGAGTAATTGGGTTAATACCCACTACTTTTGAGTTCAATTGGGTATTTTCATATCCAATTGGGTACAAAAAAGTCGGTACCCACTACCGGGTACTTTAATTGACAATTGGGTACCTTTGTTTTAAAATTGGGTATGTTCATTGTCTTAAATTCTCACCTGCTTACCTGAATAAGCTGGTTGTAGTTCCACTCTTAATTGATTAGTTTCAGAGATTTTGTGTAATTATGTAGATGTATCCATAATATACAGTCTTGATTTAAAAAAAAAGTTCAACGATTTTTTCCACCAGTTTTCTTACAATGTAAGCACTGACAGCGATTGCCTCCGACATAATATCGTCAAGAATTAGTTTCACTATATTTTCCGCTTCTGATTTTGTGTTGCCTGCGGTTAAATTTCTTAAAATTGAGTTTCTTTGTTCCTAGGATACGATGTTTCCATTTTTAAGGCCTCACGGTTTCGACATTTTCACAACAATAACACGTAGTCACGAAGACACTTTTTTCCGTACATATTATTGTGCTGAAGGTCATACTGAAAGCACTTGGACAAAGCGGAAAGAATCCGGGTATTTCTGACCAGGGTATTTCCGGGACAAATTTACTCGTTATGCAAAGGAAAAATATGATATGCGTAATCGGCAATTTCAATTGGGTTTCGGAACGCATGGTTTTATTTTTCTATGCGTAATCGGCAATTTTACATTGGGTATTTACACAAATGCGCACCTTATCTGTAGCTCTGTTACAGTAATCTGTGAAACAAAGTCATTAATAAAACAAAAAAAATATGTTTGACCACAACGGTGGCTAATAATGTTTAAGAAAAATACAAACAATATAGATTTATCTATTACATAACATGTTAGAATTGTATCATGCATTTATAATCACTCATAAAGAGATTTCAATAAACAGTTACATGCATAGACAGTTTTTTTAAGCCAGTGTCTTTTGAATTCAGAAAATAATCAAGATAAACCATAAAATTGGGAAAAATAGATAGTAAACCATAAAATTGAGAAAAATGAGGCATTATTAATATGATTATAAATAACAGAATTACAATAATATTGTTTAAAAGTGCATGATTGAGTGCATTTTAAAATCTATATTATAAAATGCTGCTTGAATTTATTTTTACCTTTCATATGTAAAAAAAGAAATATTATCTGCTAATGCAAAATATGCGTAAGCTGGTTTATGGTCATTTCGTAGCAAAAGAGAAGAAAATAAGTGCATTAAATAAATGAATTCATATTTTTGTATCTGGAATAGTTGTACTTTAAATAGATCCTCCACCCTTTTATGGCCGAATAAGGGCTAAATTGCTTTCCGACTTGAAATGAAAAGGCATATTGGTTGATCGTGTAGCGTTTATGTGCAAAATTTGAGGGCAAATTGATAAAGCTTGTTGATGTCAAAACAGGTAATAATAATAATTTATTATCAGGTACATGTACACAAGAAAATAAGTATATTTAACCCTTTCAGTGCGGGAACCGAATTTTAAAGGCCTTTGAAAACAGTTTGGATCCAGATGAGACGCCACAGAACGTGGCGTCTCATCAGGATCCAAACTGTTTGCTATTCTGATAGTATTCTTTGAAAAAAAAATGAAGAAAATGCTGATTTTAGAAATTCAGCAGACGACATTTTAGCAGACGACAAATTTCCCAGCATGCAAAGGGTTATTAAGATGCTTAAGGTGTGGAAGACTCATAATCAGGTTTGGTGTCCCTCAAACCCTAAGCGTCTTGTAATTCCTTATGCAGTTTGTATAGATAGTGCAGCATCCTGACACGTAAAGCTTGTGCTTTGTTGGCAGCGTTAGTTGGCTGTTAACAGGTTCATTGTGGTTATCTCCAACATCAGTCTGTCCGTCTGTCCTAGCCACTATCTCCTACACCATAAGCACTAGAACCTTGAAACTTAAACACATGGTAGCTATGAGCATTATGTGCGACCCTGCACTATTTGGAATTTTGATCTGACCCCTGGGTCAAAAGTTAAAGGGGATGGGGTGGAGACGGGTCAGAGATTTTCACTCATTTTTAGCTCGACTAATATATATGAAATATATATAATGGAGCTATCCTGATCACGTCGGCGTTACCGTTAGCGTGCACATGTTAAAGTTTGTGTACTACCCCAAATATTTTCTTTGTCCTTTAACAAATTACTTTTATATTTTGCATACATGTACTTCTTTACCAACATGACCCTTATCTATAAACAAGAGCAGACAACTGTATCAAGCATTTTGACAGGCTTATTGCCCCTTTTATACTAAGAATATGCATACACTGTCACTCCAATATAACGCGGATGACGGGGTCCAAGCCACGCAACAGCGTTATAAACGGAAAGCGTTATAAGTTTTGAGCTAATTTATTTAAGGGGCTATAAAAACAGGTAAAGTATAGCCTATAATATAGGTCTTGTGTATCTTCATGCTGTGTTGTCAACCGCAAATACATGCATGTAAACCGAATCGAGCGATAACAGTATAACTACCGCTTTTCTAATGTGCACATTTATCCGATAATCCAATATAATTACATCACTTACGAAAAAATAATGTTTAACATTTATGACAAGAAATATGTTTACGAACTTCGTAAACAAATTCATATGCCTACGCCATTTTTCAGAAAAATTAGTACAGTGCATTATGGGACACAGCTTTCATTGGACGAGCGAATTTAAATTTAGATTGAATGCAATACGAGGCAATACGATACATGTACAAAGAAATGTTTTATTGCGTCATACGCAGCATGTAAAAAACGTGCTTTCCGTGGACTTTCTGATAACTGGCAAAAATTTAAGTGCATCTCTGTTAACTATTACACTGCGTTAGCATGTAAATAAATCGTCAGGATTTTTAACCAGGTTTTCCAAAGGAAAAAAATGGTAATTAGATTGGCGAATGCGGGCGGGCTGGCGGAACAAGCTTGTCGGGGCCATAACTATGTCGTTCATTGTCAGATTTTATAATCATTTGGCACATTTGTTCACCATCATTGGACGGTATGTCGCGCGAAATAATTACGTCGATATCTCCATGGTCAAGGTCACACTTTGAGTTCAAAGGTCAAAAATGGCCATAAATGAGCTTGTCCTGGCCATAACTATGTCATTCATTGTGAGATTTTAAAATCATTTGGCACATTTGTTCACCATCATGGGACAATGTGTCGCACGAAAGAATCACGTCAATATCTCCAATGTCAAGGTCGCCACGACTAAAAATAGATTTTTTTTAAAAACAAACTTATAAAGGGGGTTAATTTTGTTTGTTCATTTCAAAAGTTCAGTTTGACTTTTCTCCCTTTATCAGATTTTTTTTCACAATGAAAACCTGGTTTTGTGTCAATTTTGTCCCTTGTTAAATGTATTTTTCGTATACGTACTGAAACGTTAAACACACACAAAGATGACTTTATTTATCAAGCATGTGTAGCATATAATAAACAATAACACACTTACACAGCCATATTTTATACCAACGAAATACAATACACGATAAATACGGAACATAAACAGGTAATAGTTTTAAATAACTTTAATTTGATAATTATTCCGCTTGCACTTGCCTTATTGAAATTAGCGCATCGAACCGCTCTGATAGGGAATACATGTAATAAACACCGACTCGCTTGTTTTCACACCTTTATTGACATTACACAACAGATTAACACCAATTAGCTGTCGAGTGTCGTTTAACCTCTAATCGATTAAAATCAGTTAAACGGGCGGATAAAGCAATCAAGCTGTGACCGCCAGCTTCTTTGAATTTATGAAAATACATGAAGTTGCATAACATGGATTTGAATCAGAAATGGAAGGTCGGAGAAAAAAAGGGATCCAAGGATCCCCCGCGTTATATTGGACACAGCGTTATAACGGACAGCACTATATTGGAGTTAAAGTGTATTATTGATAAATCTATGTTAAAGTTTGCATACCACCTCAAATATTGTTTATGTCCTTTGACATATTGCTTTCATATTTTGCATACTTCATAACCAACATGATCCCAATCTATAAACAAGAGCAGACAACTGTATCAAGCATTTTGACAGAATTATTGCTCTTTTATACTTAGAATATGCATATTTTTGATAAATCTATGTTAAAGTTTGCATACCACCTCCAATATTTTCTATGTCCTTTGACATATTGCTTTCATATTTTGCATACTTCTTTACCAACATGATCCCAATCTATAAACAAGAGCAGAAAACTGTATCAAGCATTTGACAGAATTATTGCCCCTTTTATACTTAGATAATTGAACATTTTGCTTAAATTGCCATAACTTCTTTATATATGATCACATTTGATTCATACTTTGACAAAACAACACTTACCTGACATACCACAATGCACTGCACCCAAACTATCCCCCATGCCCCACCCAAGAATTCCCCCCCCCCCCAAATTTTATTTTTATAATTATTTTTGAAACTTCATCTTTTAAATTACCACCAACCCACATAAACCACCCCTCTCCATGATGGCTTACATTAACCTGTCAAGCACTCGAAATCTCTTAAGACAATAGTTACGGTCAATCTCAACCATGCATGGCCGCATTACCAAACCTGGCGCCCCCTGGGTCAAACATGCGGCGTGGGAATACGCGTCGGCCTCTGCCGCACCATTCTTCACCAATTGACTTCAAATTAATACTAAAGATTTCTTATGACAACAAAGTGTCTCGACCATCCATGTTCACATTACCCACCCCAGGGCCCCGCCCACTTTGGTGGTAAAGATCCCAAGCTATTTCAGCATAATTAAAATCCAAGCCATTTTTGTGGTCAAGACCCGAGCTTTCTCACCATAATTAAAATCCAAGCCAGTTTGGTGGCAGAGACCCCGAGCTATTTCAGCATAATTAAAATCCAAGCCATTTTTGTGGTCAAGACCCGAGCTTTCTCACCATAATTAAAATTCAAGCCAGTTTGGTGGCAGAGACCCCGAGCTATTTCAGCATAATTAAAATCCAAGTCAGGTTAGTGGTCAAGATCCTGAACTATTTCGGTATAATTAAAATCCAAGCCAGATTGGTGGTCAATTTTTGTGGTAAAGACCCCGAGCTTTCTAACCATAATTAAAATCCAAGCCAGTTTGGTGGCGGATACCCCGAGCTATTTCAGCATAATAAAAATCCAAGTCAGTTTGGTGGTCAAGATCCTGAACTATTTTGGTATAATTAAAATCCAGGCCAGTTTAGTGGTCAAGACCCCAAGCTCTTTCAGCATAATTAAAATCCTAGCCAGTTTCGTGGGGGAGACCTTGAGCTATTTCAGCATATTTAAAATCCAAGTCAGTTTAGTGGTCAAGATCCTGAACTATTTCGGTATATTTAAAATCAAGGCCAGTTTGGTGGTCAAGAAACCGAGCTTTTTCACCATAATTAAAATCCTAGCCAGTTTCATGGCCGAGACCTCGAGCTATTTCCGCATATTTAAAATCCAAGCCAGTTTGGTGGTGAAGATCCTGAACTATTTTGGCATAATTAAAATCCAAGCCAGTTTGATGGTCAAGATCCCTAGCTATTTCAGCATAATTAAAATGCAAGCCAGTTTGGTGGTCAAGAACCCGAACTATGAGCATAATTCAAATCCAAGCCAGTTTGGTGGTAACGATCCCGAGCTTTTTCAGCATAATAAAAATCCCAGCCAGTTTGGTGGTCAAGATCCTGAGCTATTTCAGCATAATTGAATTCTAAGCCAGTTTGGTGGTCATGACCCCGAGTTATTTCAGCATAATTAAAATCCAAGCCGTTTTGGTGGTCAAGACCCCAAGCTATTTTAGCATATATTTTTTCGGCATAATTTTTTCTTACCCAATTGTTTTCGTACACACATTTTTTTGTACCCATTTTTTTCTGTTTTTTGACTGAATAATGCCCCCTTTTATAGTTAGAAAATTGAAAATTTGGTTAAGTTTTGTGTTCAGGTCTACTCTTATCCTATTTGTGTTAAGGTCTACTCTTATCCTAAAGTATCAAAGCTATATCGTCTACTTAATGTTATAAGTCATGTAACTGACATTTTTAAACATTTTATTTCTTTCCCATTTTTGTTTTTTTATTAAGGCGACATACATCAACTGTTTAATAATAATTATTAAGTCTACCTTTTTGGTAAAAATAATGTTTTTTTAACCAAATTTTCAAAATGGACATTACGGACACATGTCATTTGCTGAATGTAAAAAGTAGCATAACTGATATTTAGTTAAATTTTCAGGAGAAGGAAAAAACTGCTTTATTGAAATAAAATAGGGATACTAACAGAGTAAAACAAACACATGGGATATTTTCAGATTTGAATACTGGTATTTTACGCATCTTTAGGCAGTTCTGTGTACCAAGGATAAATACAATACTTAAACATTCATGTACAATGCACAATACTAAAAACCTGAATTGTAACTGTAATGTATTTCAGATTCGGAGATGTCTGTGTTGTTTCTAAGGTCATGTGAAAAATTAAGTTTATATGTTTATAGGTTTAAAATTGCAAATTGTCCTCTTACTTGCCCTTGTATTTCAAGATAGAATACTTTCCTTCCCAGAGGAAAGAGATCTGGGTTTGAATCCCAGTGGGGGCTTCAGAGGATGATTCATTTTAAGAAAAATAAATATATTTGCTTTACTTTGTCTCTAACTAAACCAAATAACTCTGACAATGCCTTTACAATTATGCAGTTTTTGATAATTCAATTATGCAAGAAACACGTATAATTTTAGGGTAGACTAAGACAGCAAACTAAGAATGGGCATCCATTTTAGTTTTTTAAGTCAAAACAACAATAAATGCATATAGGAACACATATTTAAATTAAAAATGCAACAATCAGAGGACATAATCAATTAAATAGTAAATGACTACTTTAAATATTTTTTAGCACTGTTTGTTTTTCAGAGATTTGTGAATATGACGTTTTATGTTCTTCCCATTGAACTAATGCAATATGTGCTTTGGAACTGGAATCATATAGTGTTGGAAAGCTGATGTTTCACGTCCAGAGGGTCCTTGCTTCCGGAAAGCTGAACATTGTATATGATCTCCCCACTCATTCCATCCCGCGAAACCCTTAAGGTGTCGCAAGTCTAGTAATATATAATTTTACAACCAAATGTTACTGTTCATATAAGTTAACCTTAACGAGTTCAATATATGGAATGAGTGATGTATTGGACGTCATCATTGATGACGTTCAATCGAACGAATGATAAAAGGGGCTAAGTTTCATTAAGTTGGTGCATATAGTCGCGATTTGGGCGCCTTGAAACTGGTCGGTAACTTTTGCTGAAATTTGACATGTATATGGACAAGAATGCGATCTACCTGTTGGCGTAGGCGTTATACCTGGGAAAAATCTAGTTTTTGATGAAATCACGAAAAAGTTTCGCAAGTTTTACATAACCGGAATTACAAAATGCGTTATGTGGATATACCGATACCCTACCGAAATATCCGAAATCAAACTTTCATAAAAACAATGTTTCATTAGTTATTTCAGTGTATTTCGCAACAATCTATATTAGAATACGCAGTTTTTCGATAAATAATCAATATTAATGGGGATTTCGTGGGATCTCGGGGGATTCCTGGGGATTTTGGTAAGTGCGGGAATGTCGGTATTTTTTCACACACGTCAAAATGGCCGACTTCGACAGAAAGAACGCTTAAAAAGTATTTACAAAATAACATCATCGCAAACGATGTAAAGTGAACGCTACTTATCCGTTTTGTAGATAAGTATACGATCAATTGGAAAACACTAACATTTGACATAAAAAAACGCCAGTGGATATAGAAATCTTCATCGTTCGAAATAGCAGACGGCGTCGAGCAATGGGCGGCTGGCTGCCAATACAGGTTCGAAAACAACGCGAGAAAGTATTAACAAAATAACATAATTAAAAATGATGTAAAGTGAACGCTAATTCGCTGTTTTGTAGATAAGTATACGATCTATTGAAAAACCATAACATTTGACATAAAAACACCCGTGGATATGGAAATCTTCAGCGTAACGAAATAGCAGACATCACACGGCGTCTCATCTGATTCTACGCTGTTTGCCAAGGCCGATAATATAATGAATGGAAATGCACAAACTCAGTAACTGGCAAGCATATATGCATTAGTAGGTTGTTTCGTGATTATTTAGAAACGACTTCATAATTCTTTTGGTTCAGCCAGTGCAACTTAACAGAAATAAGTATAATAGTTTCTACACCTGACAACAATGTGCCAACTTTATACAAGGTAAGTTGTTTACATTATTTAAAATATTTCAAGCTTACAGTATACAACAATAAACAGCTGGTACAATGTAATGTCATCGTTTTAATTTTAATAAGCCCGTGGTTAATTACCCTTTTTAATCTTATGGATCAATGCATCTCTAACACCTTCAATTGACATTCTAGGCTCGGGTACTACTTACCGGTACATGTACCCCGGGTACTCTTAACTTTACTTACATGTAGCCCGGGTACGGTAAAGAAACTTAAACATACCCGCAAATATTAGATTGTATCCGAGTTGTATATCTGCCAAAAATCTGATGTCGTTAAACATGCTAGCGATTAAAGTAAAACAATATTGTTTACCTTAAAGAAACTTCTCTTTTAAAAAAATCTGCATCAACATGCTTTTTAGTATGAGTGTTGAGAGGACGCCGTAGGAATAATCAAGTAATCAAGAATACGTCTCTGTTTCTGCTTTTATTTCCTTCATGTATAATGACGATAAGGATTGACGACTAACATTGACGGCAATGATAACAAGCATTGAAAACTAACACTAACGACAAGCATTGGCGACTAGATGTAACATTGACGATTCTCTACAATAAAAGAAATTAACAATAAAGAATGAATAATACGATTATAGTACAACAGATCTGCTATTCGAAGTATAATATGATAGCATACACTCATTAGAATAAAAGGTTTCATAAATAACAATTTGAAACATTTTCAATAAATATCGAAATATCTTATACAATATTTATTACACAGCATGAATTATTTGTTAAAACATAATATAAATACCAAATATGGTGTTCCCTATTTAACGGACCTCACAAACCAAAAAATGTTTCTTTAAAAAAATCTATGACGGTAAAAAGTGAACGTGCGACGTCGCGGAAAATATACTTGACAACGTCATACAATGACGCGACTTTAAACAATTTAAGATTTTAAATTGAATCACATTAATGATTGTAAAAATGAGTTTTGATAATACATTGTATAAATGCCATTTAACAGAAAATTGACATAAATGTAAACATAATTAATTTTTACAAAATAGCCGACAACAACCGATTTAGTGTTAAAATTCCCGGGTACGTTTTAGTATATTTACCGTACCCAGGGTACGAGCCTTACTAACTGTATTATTATTATATCTCACCGACTACCTTTACCTTGTTGTGTTTCAACCTGAAATTTATGTAAAATCCGGCTTTCTTTACTTTTATTTTTCATTCATTTGATTACGCAATTGTTGACGTATCTCGTGGAAAATTATTTGAATCTTTGGATTTTAGTGACGACAAGCTGGAAGTGTCAATTTATTTTTAAAATGAATCTAAGATATATTTAATTTTTGTGTGTTTGTCATGCATAGTTCAGTGTTTTCCAGAAAAATTTGAGTAGCCAGTTATATGGCCGGCAACTATGCAGTAAAACCAAAGCATTTGTGACATTTACTTGATATATTTGGGAAAAGTAGCCGGCATCAAGAGTTAATGTAACCGGCAAGATCGCTAGCAGCCGGTATTTAAAGAGAACACTGATAATAGTAAACTAAATCTCTACGACGGGATTACAGCTTTGTAAAATTGTTTTTTGGGTGATAATTGTTAGTAATTCATACTAATGTTATTAAAAAATATTGTGCTTTAAATTTAATTTTGAGAATGGGATGGAAGAACAGAAAATGAAGAGCATACAGGGATGGAAATAAGTGGTTTACCGTGAACCCGGGGCAAGTAGATTTTGGCCTGGGCAACTCAATTTCAAAAGTTGGTAAACTTCTTTTTTTTAAAGCTTAAAACAATTCACTGCAATAAAAATTGAAAAACAATTGATCACCATGGATCAATACTAGTTAAATAACATTCATTATTTAGGAATAGGACATGATTCAATTCAGGCTCATAATAAAACATCATGCATTGAACATGTGTTGTCAGCAAATGTATTTAATTATCTATTATTTTATTAAAAGAATGTATAATATTCACATGTTCATATTTCTGGGCTCGTTATTCTTTATCTGGGCAACCAAAACACTAAAGATGGTTGCCCACAATAGTAAACAGTTAGTTTCAATCCCTGGCATATCATTGTATCTCTATTGTTATAAGCATTGCATTAAAGTTGTGATTGAGGTTAGCTTGTTGTTTATGGTATATTTACATTTTAGCTTGCCTGTTATATATGAAATATATATAGTCGAGCTATCCTACTCAACCCGGCGTCGGCGTGCGCATTGGAATGTTTGCGTACCACCTCAAATATATTTCCTATGTCCATTGACATATTGCTTTTATATTTTGCATACTTCATTACCGACATAACCCCAATCTATAAACAAGAGCAGACAACTCATTTACTGTATCAAGCATTTTAACAGAATTAGGCCCTTTTTCACTTAGAACAATATACATATTATTGATAAATCTATGTTAAAGTTTGCATATGACCTCAAATATTTTTTATGTCCCTTGACATATTGCGTTCATACACCATGTATTTTGCTTATTAACCAACATAACCCCAATGTATAAACAAGAGCAGATAACTGTATCAAGCATTTTGTAACAATTATGGCCTTTTTTTCACTTAGAATAAGCATATAATTGATAAATCTATTATTAAGTTTGCGTACCACCTTTAAATTGCCATAACTGGTTTATTATGCTCCCCCCCAAATTTTTTAGGGGGAGCATATAGTTGCCGCTTCATCTGTCCGTCGGTGCACAAATTTGTTTCGTACCCAATTTTTTTGGTACCCAAATTTATATATGTACCCTTTTTTTTTCGTACCCAAATAGTTTTTTGTACCCTAATTTTTTCGTTCCCTATAGGTTTTCAAAACCAAATTTTTTTTCGTACCCAATTTTTTTTTTACACAAATTTGTTCGTACCCAAATTTCTTTGAACCCATTTGTTCGTACTCAAATTTTTTTCGTACCCAAATTCGTTTTGTTCCCAAATTTTTTTGTACCCAAATTTTTATTTGAACCTTTTTTTTCGTACCCAAATAGTTTTTCGTACCCTAATTTTTTTTCATAACCAATTTTTTTTTCGTACCCACATTTTTTTGTACCCAATTTATTCGTACACAAATTTGTTTGTACCCAAATTTCTTCGTACCCATTTGTTTGTACTCATTTTTTTTTAGTACACAAATTTTTTCGTACCTTATTTTTTATTTGTACCCATTTTTTTCGTACCAAAATAGTTTTTTCGTTCCCTTATTTTGTTTGTACCCTTTTTTTCGTACTCAAATTTGTTTTCGTACCCAAATTTGTTTTTTTTTCTTACCCACATATTTTTTCGTTCCATTTTTTTTAGAAATAATCGATTTTCAATTTGATTTCATCTCTCCACTCATTCCATCACGCGAAACCCTTAAGGTGTCGCAACTCTAGTATGTATAAATGAAAGTCCTATTCTAAGGACAGAAAATATAATAAAGAATGTATCCATGTTAAAAGTGATAATTGTCTTAAGAGTACCGCCTACCTATCCGTTATCCGTTACAAAGGCTACTTTGACCGCAGAAATTGCTCTAAATATAGCTCGTATCTGAGAACTTGATATTAAATTAATGTAACGTTCAGATAAGCGGTCAGCGATAAGCATCATGGTAATGATGACGACCTTAAGTCTAACCAATAATTACATGAAGGACAAAAACAACGAATACCACACTTAGTATCACCCGATAAACGATCAAGTTAGCAGTTTTATGAATATATTTACTTCTTCATTTATAAAAAAACATATGCATATGTATACCCCAGGTGCAATACAGAGTTGTGTAAGAGCAAAAAAGGCGACGAATCCCCTTTTGATATCGAAAGTACATAATTGTGTGGTACATAAATATAGTAGACGTATACCTCCGATTCGAAACCCCTTCTAAGGACCACACTGAACTAATAAGCTGTACTTCACATACTTCGGTACAACGTTTTAGTAGCTTTACAATCTGAGCGTTGTAAAAAGTCATAATACTCCATCCTTTATGCCGTTGTTTGCAGTTGAAAGTTATACATCTACACGATTAACGTCGTATGTTACACCTTACACGCACATGCACTGTTCTAACTTCTTGATTTAATTTTTTTTTTTTAAGAGTGAAAGTCCAGACACAGCAGACACATTATGGTCTATTTTCTATTTTAAGGACAGCGCCTTTTTGCCTACAGAAAACAAGCAAATAAGATTAAAGCTGAATCTGCCTTGGAGCGGTCTTTGCAAGGCAGTTGAGGGTTTCAAACGGTTGAATTGATCCCAAAACTCGGGTTAAATGCTGTTACTAGTATGAGATATATACCTGTACAGTTTAGGTTCGGTTTAAGCAAGCAACACACAATGCTGTAAAGTATGCTAGCGGTTGTGTGTATCGCCATTGTTCATGTTCTGTGTTTTTTAAATTTTGTTTCGTTCTTCACAATACACATACATAACACGTTTATACAAAGCGTCCACATTAAAGATCAATTTTGACCAAGTTCGCCTAACTAGGAACTGAGGACATTCGTGTGTATGACATGATTATTTTTTTAATTATATAGATGAGCATGACCCATGATTTTAGACTTATGTCGTGTTGACAACTATGCGATTGAAAACAATGTCATTAGCCAACTGAATACCGACAGTAGTGGAATAAAAGTATCGGAGAGGAACTATTTCACTCGAATGTTTTACAATAAGACGACCTTTGAAACAATGTATGCATTGTGATGATACCATATACACGGTGCCTGTACCACGTGACTTTAAAGATCTGTGTGGGGAGTAAAATGTCAACAAAAGCGCGACGAAGGTAAGATTTTAAGGATAACTTTTTTAATATGTCACACATTTCAATGGGATAAAGTGTAGAGCCCGCTCATGCATGAGAGCTTTCTATAGGTATCATGATTTTATAAAACGAATAAGTATTTTTTCAGTAAAGTGCAACCGCGCGTTTGAACGGTTAGAAAAAGGTAGGATCAGTGTGGGGACATTATTTTATTTTGACACAGAAACATCACCTCTGGTGAAATTAAGCAATAAACTTTATGGGCGGAGCTTACACTATATCATTTTGCATTCATTTACAGGTTTTTGTTATATATTTACGAAACAAAATTCAAGAAAAATATTCTTACAGTAATATGATCTGTGTGGTATACGTGTTTAGACGGATCTGTGTGGTATACTGTTTTTAAGTTTTTCAGTTCTATTCAGTTGTTTTTATTAAAAAAACGCTTATCAAAAATGTATTTGAAACTGGATTTTTAAATGCGATAGTAAGTAAAACACATAATGGCTATACACTACGCTTGCACCGCTTGCTGAACTTATACATAACTATGATATACAGGCATGCTATACAATCCCCATCATAATATTAAAATCTTACAACGGAGCATCTTAAATCGATGACAATCCCATGCCTTCCATAAATAAGTGTACACGTTATGTTATTGTATTAAATTCCATTTTCAGTTGAAGTAATGTATTCTATATATTATTTTAAATATTATATTTGCTTTAAGGTATGGTCTAATGCTACGACTGCGGAAAAATGTTGAAGACCAGAGCTGGATTATTGCGCCACATTATTTGACACGTTAACTCTGGAAATTATTACTGCTGTGGGAAAGCATTTCAGGTAAGATTAAATACCTTAAAAATAGTTACATTTTTATACAGTTATACTAACAAAACAGATGAACGGATTTTCGTGAAACAATACAGATATACAATATATCTCATCTCTCAGGTTATCATATATTTTGAAACATCTCAATAATCCTCAAATCGTTGGTAATTTAAAACATAACGAACGCGTGTCCTCTGATACTAACATTTTTGAAATAGCGTTCCTTACGCATTGAAATGTCACGTGATAAAAATAGCTTTTTTTTTCTTCTCAGGATGCCTACAATCTTAGAGGGCTTCTAAGAACGAAGGACCCAAATGTCACATGTGTGTACAGTGCGGCAGGAGCTTTGCGGACAAGTACCTACTCGTGGCTCAAAGTGACATGCATCATTGTGAAGAAACTTTAAACGACAAAAATGTTACATTTTCGACATTATTTTCTATTTTATTGTTATTTAAAGTCGAAGGTAACCGTAATGATTTACTGAAAACAAAATAATGATTATAGTAGAATATACATGTGTGTGTTTATGTGTGTTATTTTCATATATGGAATTCATATTGTTGCATTAGTTTATAACATAGTATAGATATTGACAATCATTCGCCAAGTGTTTGTATAATGTCATGTTATAAATTATGTCGTTGTATTCAATGTAACAAGTGTATGCTTATCCTTAGCGTTAATTATTATATTAAATGATTATATATGTACGACTCTTGTGTTGTGGTGGGATGCAGCTGTGAAGAATGTCAAGACGTATTTCGAATTAATTAAGGAGTATTGTATTGTATTGTATTGTATACACAACCTCATATCATACATTGTTTACTGTCAATTACCACGGACTAGAATAAGTATAAGCAGGTTGTTAAGTATGTAAAGCAATCGTGAAAATTACTACTATTAGAAACCCTAGCTGCTTATGATTATCGAACTAGCTTTTGACAGCGGTATTTAAAATTGAAATCAACGAAAAAAACATCGCAAAACTTTAATCAAGTTATAGTTAAAAAAGAATCACAGATTCGATAATACAAATCACAGATGCGATATATTAATGAATAACGTAAATCCAAATTATTGCACAAATATTTGACAAGACTTCAAAAGAAACACACAAACGAACTTAACGAAAGACAAAACAAACTAATCAAATTCGGATTACTTAAGAATCATTTTGAAAAGTAAATCTAAAAATAAAACAACGAATAAAATAGCGTAAAACGATATTCAAGTTACACAGACTAACTGTAAACTATTCTGCTTTTTAATCAGTATTCACGGATTTATGTGAAGTCCTCACGTGTTGAGAGAGGTTTGTTTTGCGTCTGTACGTTTTGAAACACTCCTAACACCTGTAACACTTGTCAGACATGTGGGTCTTGTCGTGCTATTTGAGGTCATTCTCACTCCTAACTGCAAACCCACAGCGGTAACATTTCACCAGTCCCTCTTTTTTGCACTTTTATCTTGAGCCACGAGTAGGTACTTGTCCGCAAAGCTCCTGCCGCACTGTACACACATGTGACATTTGGGTCCTTCGTTCTTTGAAGCGCTCTAAGATTGTAGGCATCCTGAGAAGAAAAAAAAGCTATTTTTATCACGTTACATTTCAATGCGTAAGGAACACTATTTCAAAAATGTTAGTATCAGAGGACACGCGTTCGTTATGTTTTAAATTACCAACGATTTGACGATTATTGAGATGTTTCAACATATATGATAACCTGAGAGATGAGATATATTGTATATCTGTATTGTTTCTCGAAAATCCATTCATCTGTTTTGTTAGTATAACTGTATAAAAATGTAACTATTTTTAAGGTATTTAATCTTACCTGAAATGCTTTCCCACAGCAGTAATAGTTTCCCGAGTTAGCGTGTCAAATAATGTGGCGCATAAATCCAGCTCTGGTCTTCAACATTTTTCCGCAGTCGGAGCTGAGCATTGGACCATACCGTAAAGCAAATATAATATTTAAAATAATATATATAAATACATTACTTCACATAAAAATGGAATTTAATACAATAACATAACGTGTACACTTATTATGGAAGGCATGGGATTGTCATCGATTGAAGATGCTCCGTTGTAAGATTTTAATATTATGATGGGGATTGTATAGCATGACTGTATATCATAGTTATGTATAAGTTCAGCAAGCGGTGCAAGCGTAGTGTATAGCCATTATGTGTTTTACTTACTATCGCATTTAAAAATCCAGTTTCAAATACATTTTTGATAAGCGTTTTTTTTAATAAAAACAACTGAATAGAACTGAAAAACTTAAAAACAGTATACCACACAGATCCTTCTGAAAACGTATACCACACAGATATTATTACTGTAAGAATATTTTTCTTGAATTGTGTTTCGTAAATACATAACAGAAACCTGAAAATGAATGCAAAATGATATAGTGTAAGCTCCGCCCATAAAGTTTATTGCTAAATTTCACCAGAGGTGATGTTTCTGTGTCATAATAAAATAATGTCCCCACACTGATCCTACCTTTTTCTAACCGTTCAAACGCGCGGTTGCACTTTACTGAAAAAATACTTATTCGTTTTATAAAATCATGATACCTATAGAAAGCTCTCATGAATGAGCGGGCTCTCCACTTTATCCCATTGAAAATGGTGACATATTTAAAAAGTTATCCATAAAAATCTTACCTTCGTCGCGCATTTGTTGACACTTTACTCCCCACACAGATCTTAAAAAATCACGTGGTATAGGCACCGCGATATAGGTAAGGACTTATTTAATTGACAAAAACTTAACATTAATTTCACTGATAAGGTTTTGATGTTACTTTCCTCGAAGTACACACTTATAGTTATTGGTGATTTCTTTTTGCATAATACTGGTATTATAGGCGGTGATCACATTGTAAAAAGCGCCATCATCAATTAACAATGACTATTCTTCACACAACCTTACTTGTTGTCAGTAATTTATGCAAATATAATAAACAAAAGAGATAGAATCCGACGGTGTAGACGAATTCAATCTTGGGATCAGTAAATTTACTGAGACCTTTTTATGAGATTATTATGGCCTTTATTATCCTATTATATAAGTCAGTCACTAGTGCTTTTATTCATAGGAACTTCAATGAAAGTAAACGTAACATATAGTGTACTGATTCGAAACCACATTACTTTGAAGTTTGATATTGAAATATCGTACGAGTTTATAAAATTCATCGGCAAATACCCATTAATTTGATAGGCATAATCGACTCATATCTCTTCTAAAGATGGGCATTTTAACAGTTTTACGTCTCCTCAATATTCTTGAATTTAGAATGATGAATGTGCATAATTATGGGCCAGATTTCTTACTGTAAACTGTATATCAATTTGAAAACAAATACTTAATTCTTTGTTTGTTAATACAGTTAATGTCCAACGCAATACCTCTGACTGCCGGATACTTTTTGTCTTTTTTTGTAAATACTAAACAAAAAAGACCAAAACGTGCACGATCTTGCATTAGTCGTGACCAGCAAGATCAGTTGATAATATATATTACGTTCTATTCGTTTCAAATACGAGCAGTTAAAAGTGTTTTGTTGTTGTTGCCCTTGGTGTGAGTATACAATATGAGCCTCGCTCTGTAAAAATTGAGTATAAGTCATGTGCGTAAAGTGTCGCCCTCCCGGGTAAGCCTGTGCAGTCAGCACAGGCAAATCAGGGACGATAATTTCCGCCGCTTTTATGATATATTTCGTGTATTATTTTTCGTCTTGGAGAAAATCTATTTTAGGCAGAAAGTGTCGTCCCTGATAAACATGGGACGACACTTTACGCATTCATTTAACCCCCTTTTCAAGAACGAGACTTATATGCTTTATTCCATGCTTGGCACGAACGCGTTTAAATCATCTTATTAAATACATAGGCATCACAGGATATTATATAATAATTACAATCTTTATATCGGTACGATTTTAAGGCGTTTCGGGGTAGGTTTATGATATATTAGATATTTATTAAAAAAACTACTTATGCAAAGTTTAACTGTTTAGAGTTTATGTACACTATTCTTGTAAACGCCGCCATGATACACTGGAATTGAGCATGGCTCTCCTCAAAGTACATCAATGTACCATTTGATGGGATTAAACGCCATTCGACGAACAACCGAGTTAAAAGACAAAAGCACAAACGCCACTGTCAGAATAGATTAAAGCAAATTCATATACTATATAATTGTATATATGTGAGAGGGGATGGGGAAATAAATAGGATTGCCAAAATATCACAAAATGAGATTTTTATTGTTTCAAACATAAGAACTTTTCAATAATTTAAATCTAAACTTTGAGCATTTAAATCCCACAAAATATAAAAGTTATGACGATTTTCGTACATAATGTGCCACTGAAGAAATGGAATAATATTTTTATTAATGGAAAACCAGCGTGATTGGTCCGTTGATCGTATGTTCGCACGAGTCTTGACGAGTACGAACGCAGATGTCGATTCTCGAGTGGCCCTTGTTGGTGAACGCACTTCCGGTGTCACGAACCTAAAATTACAGTTGTATAACTAAATGCGATTCGCTCTGTTTAAAGGGGTTTAATGCATGTGCGTGAAGTGTCGTACCCGATTAGTCTGTGCAGTCGGCACAGGCTTATCAGGGACGACGCTTTCCGCCTAAACTGGATTTCGGTTAAAAGAATATACTTTCTTTAAACAAAAATAGCATAAAAGGGACATTGTCGACCCTGATTAGCTTGAGCAGACAGCACAGGCTAATATGGGACGACTCTTTACGCACATGCATTTAACGCAGTTTTCTAAAGCGCGACTCAAATTTTTGTAAGACATAGCAAAGACATGGGCTTTAATTTAAATTCAAATATAAACATCTGATGTGGCACATTGCATTCTCTTTTATAAATTCGTGTATATTTTCTTTCATGTGAAATTAATTCAAGTTATCTAGTTAAGTTCGAATCGAATTCATGACCAGAAGTGTTTCTGATTAAAAGCTATATTAGAAGCTTTTACGTCATATATCCGGACACACGTCTTAATTTTTAATATAAATGGTGTTTCGTATAAAAGATCCTTTGGTGCCTTTCAAATTGATTTATTGAAAAAAATTAATTGATTTTTCAAATTATAGCGGCTCTTTTTTATGACCTGTGTGTATGCTTTGTTTTAAGCGCATTATTTTAAGGGGCTTGATGGAGCTTCCCTCTTAACATAACCATGATTTAAGAAATACCATTTCCCATTTCTAATGATATTAATCCTTTTTTAGTAGCTAGGGAGAAGTTCCGTTACAAACCCCGGATCCGTCTTTTGGTACCACAGTCATGACGTCATTCAAATGACAAAAAACGCACAATGCTTTGCAATAAACATACACTTCGGTTATTCATTTTTTTTATTCAATATCATACATACAATGCAAACATGTATATGATCATACAATATAGTGATTGTACAAAGAAATAAAGTTCAGATATGTTTTACAAGATATGCTTATATATATATATGTGATTTTTTTGGAGAGAAAAGAAAAGAACAACAGAGGAATAATTATGAAAAATGATGAGTTGTATAAAGTCGGAAGAAAGCATACTGGACGTGTGTGTTTTGTTGTATATTCACAATGATCTTGTCAGATTGAAAAATTAAAATTATAAAAAAAATAAACAAAACTATTTTAGAGAGATAAACGAACATTAGAGTGAAATGTGTAAAAGTGGACAAAACATTATGAGAATTTAATCCGATTCCATTTTTGTTCAAAGATTTGTAATGTGTCATTACTGAGGGCTCTTTCTTTCTCAATTTGGATTTTTAGTTTAAGACTATGGACAAACAATTACAATTTGGTACTTGTTTTTTGTACTTCATGTTTAGGATAAAATATTTCATCAATATGACCATAAAATTCACAATATTATTACATTCCATTGATTTCAATGAGTTAATTCCGAAACTTACATTTAAGAAAGATAGTTTAACGTTTAGTTGATGTTGTGCAAGAAAAGATATTAATTGATTCCAAATAGGCTGGATGTGTTTGCACTCCCAAAAAAGATGTTCAATTATTTTGGTTTTTGCGACGTTTTAATTTTTGAGCAGTGTAATTTCACGTTATTGGTCAAACAAATCGCTTTCTATAATTTCTATTCGACGTAGAACATTACCCAACGACTTCTCTTTCAACTGTTCGACAGTTTCTTTTATCATGTCTTTAATAAAGGTTGAGTCGTCCTTTGTAAGGACGCGGAAAAGTTTACTGCTAATTTCGTCCAATCGTTTTTCGATTGTTATATCGACTGTATCATGCTGCTTACTGGTGACGAATGTACTCATGTTTTTTTTTGTTTTTTGGAGTCAGGTTTTGAATTTTTCTTTGAGGTTTTGCCTTGACCGCCACCTTTAGTTGATGTTTCGTTTTTTTCGAAAACAGATGTTTCCAGAAAGCATGTATTAGTAGAAGTTTCGCTCGCCGTAGACGAAAGTTTCCGCTTACCGGTATTCATTTTTACAGAATTGAGCGTCAATTGAGGCTCATAATTATAAATAACGGCAAATGCCGGAGCTCATACACATTTAGTTGCACTGTTTAGTTCGCAGTAATAATCTAATAATTCAAGCGTGACGATTTTCTGTCACGTAGAGCGTGACGGATGAGTGGATGAGCGGTACTTGCTAAACCTGCACTAACCGGCTCAAAAATAGTATTCTTTGGGCAAAAGATACCCCACCCAGTGTATTTAGCTTTGAAAAATACTGTCTATCAATTTTTTTATTTTATTACACATAATTTCATACGTACTTCTTTTTGGTTTTTAAGTCCTTTATATTTACACAAATTTTACACTTTCCATATTCCAAAACACATCACACTGATTGCATACATTATTTAAGGTTAAGCTTTACATGTTGTTCTTACTGTTTACACCGGAAGTCGAAGTCTTTCACTACGGTTATTCATTTTGTTGTTATTTGTCCGTGCTTATCTGCAATGTCTACATGTTTTACAAGTTGTCTCCAATATAAATGAACAACGTCGAGCTATAATAAAATGGCTCTCCTCCAGTTATATTAAGAAGTTAAAAAACGTTTGAAGGGGATGAACATCCTGCATTACATTTCTATAAGAACAAATATTTTAAACAATGCCACTAGTTGTTCCTTAATTTTGCCCAAATGTTAATTTTCACTGTTTGAAACAATGAATTATAGTTTTAAGTCACTGATAATTCTATATAATCATTATATTTTGTAATGTAACAAATCTATAATGCTCTCGATAAACACACACGTGTTTTAGAAAGCGTGTTTTTATTAAACTAACACTTAGACACCCATGTTTACACAAAAACATGATTAAGATTTTTTATACGCCATATGTGTAACTCGATTCAAACATTTTAAGACTTGAAAGTATATTATATTCATCGTACTAAATGTGTTAATAAATGATGTCGAGTAACATTATCCATGTCTGTTATAAGGGCAAAGCTATATTTCCATTTAATATGCTTTCCGATGGTTTATATAGAAATGTACGAAATTAAATATTTTTAAAGGGGCAGTACTGTAAATCGAATTACCAATAAAACCAGCTATGCTTATCGAACATTATAGAAGCAAACATATAAAAGTGTCATTACATTTATCATTCCAAATTTTAAAAGAAGAAAGATAAAGTGAATCGAAAACATGTAACAAATGTATCTACTTGTTAGGTTAAAACGTTGAATCAAATCTAGTTGTTTAGTTTTCGATAAATATCCTCAAGCTTTTAAAAGCGTGGGGATATTGTATTGATCTCCGCTTTCTGTCCGTCTGTCCTGGACGCAGTCCCCTCCTACACTATTAGCACTAGACCCTTTAAGCTTACATACATGGTAGCTATGAGCATATGTGCGACGGTGCACTATTTGGAATTTTAATCTGAACCCTGGGTCAAATGTTATGGGTAAATAAATAGGTAAAATGGGTAAAAAAACTCATTCTACTAACAACATGCGACGCACATGATAATAACTTTTGACTTAGGAGTTAGAATTACCCTAGGAGATAGAGACCGACCACGCCCACCAACAAGTTTGTGTAAACATAACTATTATTCACCAATTGACTTTAAATTATAATACTGAACATCTCTTATGACAACACGGTCTATCTCGATCAGCCATGTCCTCATTACTCACCCCGGGGCCCCACCAACATAGGACTTGCCCACCTAAGATTGAGTTTTAATATAACATCTATGCGGCGTGGGGATACGCGTCGGCCTTTTCCTCGCCACTTCTAGTTCTAACATAAAATCCCTTTTATAACACTATAAATATAGATCAGCTATAAGCGGCGCATAATTAGTACCCATTGGAACACCGCAAATTCAACAAACAAGCTTTCCAGAAGAAAATTAAGTGCTGCACAAAAGTCAGAACTCAGGATGCTTTACCTCTATCCAAATATCTTATTGAGCGGAAACAGTTTTTCTCTTTTAGAAACAATTACGTCAACATTGACTTGATAGGCCCAAAATGCAATCCCAAAATAGGTCTGTATATACATATGCAGACAATTTTAGTGTAACTCCTACATCCAAACTCGAGTTTTCTAACATACACCGTTTTCCTTTCTTGTTAAAGTGACCTTGAACTTGCCCGACTTGCCTGAAATTCAATTCCAAACAACCAAGTATTCATGCAAGCTTGCTTTATCCTTGCTATATCCTAAGTATAATCAAGAATATTCAAAGCAGACTAAACTTATTAAATGTTAACCATCTGTTTGAAACAGCAGCGTACAATGACTTCATTTTTTTATTTACATATATATAAGAACATAAAAGCATTTGCTAATTAATTACTCTACCGCATTATTGTTGCATATATTTATATTCTTATTTATTATACACAGAGCGCAATCGTTTATATCTTGACAAAAGCCATGTGGTTTGATGTACAACAACAGTCATATATAAACAAATAGTAACGAGAATTTTGCAATTTAAAATAGCTGTTTGATGCTATTGCGCCTTGCTATGTCGGTAAAAGTTATTTTTTAAACTGGTATACATTAATAATTGTTACAAATAGACAGTCTCCCTTAAATCATATAAATAGTAAATATTGATGCGAAAAAGCTAAATAATACTTTAAATTTAAAGATTAAATATATTTGCAAAATAGTCGGTTTAGTTGTAAGCAGCACACAATTACCTGATTTACACATTTTCTTTTAAATAGCAAATAAAATAAGAGTTTAAATTTTGTATTCCTTTTCCGAGCGAAAAGAACTTCGCCCTAATGCGTTTATATATCTATATACCTTACACATGTTTGGTATTTATGTATATTTTTAAAATCGGACAATTAAATAAATGCAAGATATATAAAGTTGTAACAAATTAGAGATACGTCAAAATAATAGATAAATGATACGACAATTAACTTTAAGGGGTCACAATGCTCTATCGTGGTTTGCCGCCGCCATCCACCCCATAAACCAATCTTATAATCAGTATGTGAAACATCGTTGAACGAGCTAGTTAAATAAATTTTCATATGAGAGAATAAATGAACGCAATGTAATATTGAATTTCTCCTGTTTTAGTGTATATAATACATACAGATCATTATCTTTGAACCGTCAGGCAGTATATTACACTTACACGTCACTAATAGTTTATATAATATAGTCCTTACTATATCCATTCAGTCATTTAGTATTATAAATGCCAATTATTAAGGTATATACAAGTTTTTTGTGTCCTGGACCCACATTTACCAACCAGTTCTTATACTTAAGTCTTAAAATACAGAATGTTCTTAAAGCTGTAATGTGCACACACTTCTTGAAGGTCGAATCTAGCATGGCAGTTAACCCAAATAATTTAAAATTCTTTGTTAAAAACAATATGATAATAATATAAACATCAGTTTTAGCTCGTATATATGCAAACTCTGGGGTAATTTTTATGAGTCTAACTTTATTATTTTTTCTAAAGTCTAAGAGTGGGTTGGTAAATACGGGCCCTGATTATAAGGTCTATGTAATGAAAGACTTACTTGTTGGCGGTGTCTAAGATGACAACATTTTGCACAATCATCAAATATTTGATATCAGTCATTTCATACAATATTGAATCACATATTACACCTTGTTTTCTATATAAGATAACCATTACGAAAACGTAAATCTTAAACATGTTTTATATATATAGCATTTTCATTGGCTACTTTTTGTTTGACTGACCAATCGACGTCAAGTGACGTCATTCAGTGTTAACAACTTTCCGGATTTATCATGACGTTTACGTTAATATTAATTTTCTTATCTAATTTAAAAGCATTTGATAAAAAGATCTGACACGCATTGTTATGTCATACCATGATTTATTAAACTCGTCAAGGAAAATTGTCTCGCTTACTTGTAAATTCCCTGAACACGTTTAATAAGCTATGGCTTTAATGACAAATAGTGTAAGATCCTTTATTTATATTCTATAATTTCTGTTGTCCACTCATTGCTTCGAATGACTCCAGCCAAATAAACGGGTATGACAGTTAACTATGCAGGAACATTTTTGTAATGACTTTTTATAATACCAACATAAAACAAACATATAAATAGCTTTATGATATTAATATTAAAATCTAAATGTATATAACGGTGTTGTCCTGTGGGTGTTTGTAATTTGCGATGTCTTGGGTTCAGTACTTCCTTGGCCATTTGGGGTTGGCTCTTTAAAAAAACAATCAGTATGTATATATGTTGTATTAACTTTATATATATATATATATATATCATGCTTTTATGTTATTTAATGTCGTTATAGAAACAACATTCGGGCTCAAAACAATCTATTCGCATCAAGAGCACCTTATGCAAAGCCATATTATCAAACATACGCTCAAGCCTTTTATTTATACTCAAATATGAAGATTTATTGAAATTGTGTTTGTACTATCATATATGTATGTTATAAATATATGATTGTATTCTAAATCACATTTTTATGAAAGCAATATTAAGGTATAATGAATTCCTAACTAAATCTACGTGTTCTCTACATGTAACTAGTTGGAACTTATAATGGATAAAATTGAACAGTCGAATCAATAAAAACGATTCAGGACATCTGGGACATAACATGATTTAGTGTGTAACATGGACAATGTATTTAAAAAATGATTCGCAATATATAGAAAGTTAAAAGTTATGTCAAACAAAATTGAAAACAAAATTAAAAACAAATCGCCAAAATAGCCCTAGATCTCTCGCCCATGTAATGTTACGCTTAGACGAATGATAAAATAGTGTTGCTTAACGACTGTTTTAACCATGTTTCCCTTGGGCAAGTTATGACCCCAGACCCATGATTGAATTAAAAAAACTATATCAAGTATATAAACTATGAGCGTTGTAGTTTCAGAGAAATAATTAAAAAAAATTATATTTTTCAAAGAAACTACTATATAAACAACGTTTTTTCCACGGAGTATACTGTTTTTGCCCAGGAATATCATTTTGAACAAACGTAGTAGAGACCCACAATGCAATTATACATACTAAATATAGTAAGTTGATGCTAAATATCAAAACGATTAAAGCATTTTGTATCTTGTTAAATCTATGTTACCAGACCACATCTCGCAATGAAATTTTGGCTATTGCTATAAGGAACACTGATTTGTTATGGGTAAACTTAATTTAATGAAATATTTTACGAAATATTCGTTAATTTTGAGTGTTTATGGGGCTTTAAGAATAAAACTGGAATAATCGAGAATTAAACATATTTGTCAGTCGCTTAAATGATAGACTCGGTCAGTGCGTTTGTTCCTATCAGATCAGTTGTCCTAATTCTCATCCAGACTTGACCTCCGTTTAATAATAAGGCTGCCGTTTTTATAGTTTGTACCAAATGCAATAGAACTGTATACGTAAATTAATGGGTCAATATGATTCCAGAAGAACATACAAACATAGGGCATGCTCTTTTTAATTCATGACAGATTATTTATTAAGCGAAATATGAAAGCTTAAAAACTAGCCCTGACGAGTGTTAACGGCCTTTGTGCCGAGCAAATAGAATAATCATAAAATCGCATGTAGTTATCTTTTATTTTTTATCGATCCAAATATGTTGTCATTGTCTGTTTTTGCGTGTATTTTAAAAATAAAGTCAAACATAAAACAGTCAAATTATCTGATGTACTAGACATCTACAAAACACAGTAAACTGGTTGCTGTTTTCAACACAGTTAAAGCAAAGCTTTCTTAACATCATTCTGTGTTTATCCATTCAGACATGATGTTATGATACGATATAAAATACCCTAGTACAAAGTGACACACTGCCAATAACGAATGTCCCTTGAACGTCATACTTATTGTGTCTTATGTAACCGAAGAGTTTAGACGTTCGTTTCCAAAACCAAAAAGAATGTCCTTACACATACATCTATAACTATGTTTTTTTAAGATATACACCTTCAATAAAAAACGTCTTACGCACGTCATATTTATTTTGTCTTCTGCAACCGAAGAGTTTAGATTTTTGTCTAAAACAAATTGAATGTCCGTACAAATAAAACTATAACTACCCGTTCTTCTATAATTTACGCACCCTCAATGAAGAAAGTCCCGTGCGCCGGTGAGTCCCCGGATGCGTGGGCGACAAAGTCCACTCTAAAGTCGGTGCCGGGATTTCTGTCGGCGTCAAAATACATGTTGTGCACTACCCATTCCGTCGGCGTGTGGGACTCTGTCTCTGCTCTCCAGATCTTAGGTAGTAGAACAGACCAGAACATAACATATATTTTATTTGCGACTTAAGCATATACAGCTCATCGTCAAAAAATGAAGTTATCATAAATACACATAAATACACATGCGTCAAAATAACAACAACTTGTTATTGCATTTTTACAAATATATGGTTTTTGTGAGAATGTGATATATAAAAAAAAAGGCTCTCAATTTTGTTAAAAATCCGTTATTGATTGAGAAAAAATTACTCATACTTTACTTTACTTTAAATATGCATCCTTAAATCGTGTACAACATGTGCAAGTGATTTGTGTTTATAAAAGTAGTTAAACAAATAATGTATGAGTAACAAACAATGATAATCAATGTTATTGGCCGGACACGGTTGGTGTAAGGCTGTCGGTTAATGATGAGTATTTGATATTGAAAATATGCGTTGTTTTTTGTAAAAGTGTAAAGTGTTATGAGAACCCGATGGTCAGTGTGGAGGTATTGATGTGAGTTATGAGATAAATGTTTGTCTCGAGATATGAGAGTTTTGTGTATCGATGCACGGATGTTATGTATAAGAAGACTCCGGGAGATAGTGTTCATATGTTGATATTAATAACCAGATACACATTTTTCTCAAGATATGAGATATGTGTGCATCAATGTATAGATTAAATGTATAAGACGTGAATTCCGATAAACATGTCTGTCTCGGGATATGAGATTTGGTACCGTTTTCCCAAGGTTTTTGTGAAGTCGTGTGCGGTACTCAGGGGATACGTACTTAAAATACGTCAATGTATAAATGTGCTTATAAATAGATGTTATATATTTTTATAAAAGGAAGCGATATTTAAATGTGTTTTTTAAAACCCATGTTCAAATATATTTATCGTTGGAAGACCCGTGTGGTTAGTATTGACATATTCATGTGATTTATTAGATACATGTTTTTTCGGAATAACGGTGATTTGCATCATATTTTCTATGTAGAGGGAACCGTATGGTCAGCGTTTTGGTGTTGTTGCGCAATTATGACATATACGTTTGTCTCGGGAGCTGGGATTTCTGTGTTTTATTTATATTTTTGTATAAGCAATAGATACTTTGCCGCAATGGGGTTATTCAATACTTATATTTCGAGAACATCATTTATCATATACACGCTTAAATTAGTCAATGTTACATATATTAGTTTGCCCTGATAAAAGATAAATGTTCAAACGATGGTTTGCCTCGCTTACAGGCCTACGTGACTTTGGTTTCAGCAAATTAAGGCACTGTAGATAGGGCGTCATTCATGACTTCCTAGCCATATACATAAAGAATGTGGCTACATGTTAAAACAAATTAATTGCAATAAAGTTTATCCAGATTGCCCATGTTGTTATAAATATGTTTTAACACGTAACAAAACGTCAAGTTCTCTAACAAAAAATACACTACGAAACATATCAATGTATACATTGAGGCATATTCCTTTTTTTAAACATGCTTAATTGAATATTAATCAAATATGAAACAGTGCATCTGGTGTTTTTTACTAAAACTCATACACACAAATTAAGAAATATTACAGTAACCGAGGAGTTTTCTCAAGAATGAACATTTCCAATCAACCCAAACGGATTGTTCACGTGTTAAATGTAGCGCCGCTGCGTTGCCGGAATGTCGATCAACATGAAGTACCTCTATAACACATGCAACCGTTGAAAAACCATCAACCATAAGCTTTGCAATCATTATGTTCATTCATAAGTGACAACAGAAACATAACTGTGACAGGAACTGTTGCAAAGCCCACGTGACTGTAGTTCATGTGACCCATGTAACTAAACACAAGGCAAATTTGATTATCCTGCCCAGGGAAGCCTGCTATGAATTCGATTGAAATACAAAAGATATGGATTCGGCCTGTCTGGGACCTATACAAGATCAAATGACTACTAAAAATAGCGTAAATGTTGATCGATTATACAATACAATTAAACAATGTTTGTTGAATGTGGAAAGTAATAAGAGCAGGGACAAATGTAGTTGCCATTGCTTCTGCACCGGCTTAAAAGGCAAGCACATTCAAATGTATATTAGATTAGGTAATTAAAAAGTCGTCATTGGTATTTATATATAGAGATGTTCAACACAACGATTTGGACATGTTTTATATACAAGTTCAGTAGCACTAACAGGAGAACAACTTTATTAACAGACAATTTACGTTATTCATGGCAAGCGTAAAAAATAACAGTCTTACACAAGAATAAAGAAAGAGAAACAGAACAAAAATATTGACATACACAGTGGTAAAACAAGTCGGACATATATTTTTTTAAATGTGCGAGGAAATACAGCAACGGGTTTCAAATATTCGTTACCAAAATCGATAGATCGATTGCATATACATTTGGAAATATTAGGGCATAGTCATTTTATAACTTAACAATATTTGTTTCAATACGTCACGAATAAGTTCCGTGTACGATTTCATTTCATTTCAGGAGGGTTTAAGGAGAAAATATTTTTACGCGTGGCTTAGAAACTTTTTGTTTTTCTATTATCACATGTGAAATATAAATATTCGATTATTCACTGAATACCAACAAATGTCTTGTTAATTGTATCATTTGGTATAAAAAGAGGAAAGTTATAAAATACACAAAAGTCATTAGACGTGTATATTGTGCATATTGACGTCCTCAAAATCGGTGCATTTCTAAGTCAAAAATGAGTATGGTTGGATAAATTTGTCATTATCTGTAAGTCGTTGCGGCTTAACGCGTTCATTGGCTTGAATATATTTTTGTATTAATGTTAATAGAAGTTTACAGTTTGTTGTTCGCTAAAATGTCCGTAAAATATTTTAGCAATCGGGATCTTATACGTTTAGTTGTCTTCATTTAGGTTTGGCGATTTTACGATGTAAAAGGTCCGTACTATTACTGATATGGTTTCGCCTTTTTGCCACCATAGCCTAAAGCATTCCATACCTTTACATTCATAAGGTTATTATGTATTAACTCGTTAATAATTGCGTTTATTTCAAATATGTGTTCGGTCAACTGTACGCTTAATTGAGTTCTTATTATGATATCTGCATAATGATGTACAATACATGTGCATATATTGAAATTGACTGTGTGTTATGCTTTGAGGATGTCTTTGGCATGATTAAAGCAATGTATTATAGATAAGTATTATTTCCTTTACCATAAAGATCAACTATAAAACATAATAAAGCTGTAAAATCACCACCATATATCCTAGAAATATTTATGAATAGATGCTGCACATTTATCTTAAAAAAATAAAAAATAAAAATCCCAAATAAAACGTTTATTCGACAATCCTAACATTGAAATTACTCGTCAAATCACAGAAGCGAGTTTCAATACACGAATTCCGAATTCAGTAGTTCAAAAGTACCCAAATAATATAAGGCCATGCCCCACGCTTCCAGTGGAGGACGATTCAATCAAAACGGATTGACTGCGTGTTACATAGACCGCCGCATTATTTAGAATAAGAACATACCCTCCGTATTGAGAACCAGTAGGTTCCAGTGACTGGACTTGTCGCAAGGCCCGAATGACTGGTATACATGTTATGGATGTTACCTACATCACTATACGCTGATTCAAACTTGATGACTGTCCCGAGAAACCTTTTATTGTTAAGTTTTAATCGCAATAAAAGATATGAGTATATGAATCTTTTCTTTTTAAGAGGCACTAAAGGTTGTTTGCTTATAAATTTGCATTACATTTCTAACGAAGATATTCGTTCAGAACAAACCATTGGCTCTGCAATTAGGAAATACAATGGTTTGATAACCATATTGAACACAGCAATAAACAAAACATTTACAGGTGTATCGGGAACACCATATTTCTAATAAAAAGTATTTGAGGATACAACATTCATTCATAGGACAACCACCCTGGCCCAAGCTGTTTAAATCCGAAGATTGATAAGAATGTGTTAGTTTAGTTTATACATATTTATTTTAGCTCGATTGCCTCGAAAGCCAAAGATTTATTTGAAACGCTCTCGAGTCCGTTTCCTGGGACTAGAACCAGTACTTGGTGTCTTTGGGAAGATCTAAAGAACGCTCCCACTGTAGGGATCGAACTCTGGACCTCCCGACCGCTAGGCGGACACCATATCCACTACACCACGGCGACTATTGTAAGCTGCTTGTGTATGTTTCTTTTCAAATAGGTTTTCCTATGTTAAAACCTACCCTGTATTAAGGATTAATAACAAAGCATAATACAGAAAATACGAATTACTTTACTGATCAAGATTCTGTTTAAAAATATAATTGATTTCTTAGTTGAAGTTGGAATACCGTTCAGCTTTTAAAAAGCATCATCAGTAAATGTGTGATTAATGGTTAAGATAATGGTTACTGAAAAACAGGTGTTAATTTCCACGAGGGATCTTGTGAATTACTTAAAATAAGAATAGGCCCTACCCTAAGAAAAAATGCTTCAGGTGTTTGTATATATAAAAGAGCCAAAATTGCTTATTCCACCAACATTGTTTTATAGCAAGAATAACGCACTCGCAGGCGATACATTGCAAATTAGGCTCAACAATAATATAACATAGAAGTATCAATAATATTATTGATCTGTGTCTTAAGTATAATATTATGTTCTTTGGTGAATACTTTGATATACTAATATTTTATGTAAACAAGTTATCCCATTTACTTTTACGACTAGATTATGTTTGAACCTTTGACGATTTCTTTTTGGAAGTATGGTATTATGGATAATTGTTAAATGAACTAATAGAAATAAGTCTTGCATGACATTGTTTGAAACCAGACATTCTATAGGTAAGAGGTCCACTTCACATCATTTAAGGTTATCAGGTGTACATGATGGTGATATCATTGGTGTTGAAGTAATTTTATACTTTCGACGCTGTCTTTCATCCTAAAGCTTCATTGATCATTTGTTTTCATTAATTAGAATCGTGTTTACATATGTTGTCAGGCAGATAACTCGATAATGATGATAATAAAGCAGCCGTCAATTACAGGCTCACTGCATATTACACATATGACATTGTTTTGTATGTTATTCAAATAAAAAAATGAGAACTTCAACATTAGTAGTTTTGATAAAACTTGCCTATGGGTGATCATCCATTTTGGCTTTCATTTGAAACAATATAAGCTTGGGTTATTTACAAAACTACAGCATTTTAGCAATATAATTTTCAAAGATACATTGTAAAACTACAATTAAGTATTTCAATAGGGTTTAATAAAAAAAATGCAGTTTGATGTTATAAGACACACACTTAATTTCATAGTTTGGTTTTAAACTCTTATGTAATTGCAAAATGTAATTCGCATGTATGATTTCAAATAGAGTTCATAATAAACCCAGTGAGATTTTGTCCACATAATGCTCATAATGCTCACACAATTTGGTAAATCATTATCATTACCATCCTCTTCATAATGTCGTTTTCAACCGTCTCATCATCAGCAGAAGAGTGACATAATTAGCATCATCATATTTTAATCATGTTTTGTTCTATATGAATGAAGGAGATTACATATTAAAAGGGATGTTTTCACATATATTCATATTTTTGAAAATAAGTATTCAATATATGCTGGTAAATATAAGATTTTGAATAATTAAACATAATTATGATATAAGCAAAGATTAACCTCAACCGCGATTCGACACGGGGAATTACACAGAGTTCATTATCGTATTTTAACGACGTAATAATAAACGCTTTTTTTTAAATTATCGATAACAAGCGTTTTTACTTAATTATTACATTTATGCAAATTGATGGGTATCCATCAACAAAAGGATATGTTAAATGATATGTTAAATATTGATATTGTACATCGTTCTAAGTCGTTAGTGTTGTATTGCGTGTTTGAATACACTGAATATATATTTTTTAAATCAAAGGCATTTTGTTTGCAAGACTCATTTTGCCAATATATGACCAAGTCCATTCAACTACTGTCTAACAATATATTACTGGTACTGGAGCATGGTCTTTTATTTTATGCAGACCTTTCTTGAAGAATTGTGTAATTGCTCAAGCTCAATACACCCGTGTAGCAGTGATGAGTTCCATAAACAGTTGTTAACACCAATAAATTAAAGCCACACAACTTATTTGGCATAGAAAATTTAAGTATAAATAAGAAACATATTTTATCTATGCCAATTAGAATATATCTGGTGGTTACAAGGTAGAAATCCGTCTTTTTGCGACTTAAAACTTAAAAATAATCGCGTTTGTCGAAATAGACGTATACGTATAGAAATCCAACTTTCGGTTTTAAAAGCGATACTGTTTGAAAAAAAAATAATTATTTGCTAATCAGGCTATAGATTTAATGACAAATTTGCACACTTTCAAATTGCATATGTATGTTTTGATAAACATGTACTTTATTTCAAGGTCAGAGGCTTTAATGTTTGTAGTGCTTAAAGTCTAAGTTTGAAGGGCCCAGTCTTAAACGAGATTTATTTACTTCATAATTTTAAACCTGCTATGGATACAGAGACATTTGTTATCGTTTTATTGCTGTGCCCATAACGTTGTTTCGTTTTTTTCCATTGGATCCTCTTCTATATTCAAGACTTTGTCCGTAAAAGCCGGCATTAGTTGCTTATGCAATTAATTGCAATGAACCTGAACGTCAACACATCTTCAATAACGTTTTAGTCGGTACTTTAAGCTTTCGCAGAAAGGTAATGCTATATATATTTATACCACGCTCTTGCTTTCAATACAAAAATCGTTTAAACCACCCGCGAATATATGATTGTCACTTTTGTGACTCAACCCAATATTGTTCTGCTCGTCTATTGAAGAAGAACAGTTAAGCGACTACATCGAACGGTACCTATTGATGACTGTATCCTATCGATGGTTTAACAGAATGAATTGTATATGCTATTGGAGTTTTGGTGTGATTGATTGACAAAATAATGTGTGTTCGTTTAATTAATTAACGTACTTTTCATAGTATTGCTAGGTACTCTATTTTCTGAGTGACTAGTTTTATGCAAAGTGTTTTTTAAATATGTGCCGCGAAAATCATATCGCTTTCTGGACAATTGTTATAATTACATATAAATGAAATTAAAAAAAAACTCTCGCAAACATTAAAGTTGTTGACGAACTGCATAATACTTCAGTCATTTTATAAGTGATTTGAAACCATTTATATAACTGTTAATTAACTGCGATATATACTTTTACTTGACGGACTAATTATATAATCCAACAGTGTAAGTGTTGTATTTAAATTATATTCCGTCAGGATATTGGTCTAAGATCAATTCTAACATTTCATGTGAACATCATCCCGTAATATTTCTGGATCAAAGTTGTTAGCCAATTAAGGCATGAGCCACATTGGCCCAAAACTCTTCCAATCCGTGAGGTCCATGAGCTGGTGGCGTAACTGGCTGAAATGGGTGGGCATCTGAAAGACAGCATAAGCATTGAAAGAGATCATCAAAACGTTCTTAATGTTCCTTCCTCATGATCATGAATATCGTTGAAAAAGACGAGTTGATAATGTGTTTAATGGGGGACTGTACACGCGATATGGATGAAACAGAATATGTTGAAGCATATATATGTGAGCATATGAACAAACAACCACAGGATAATGATTATGAGAGATATGAACAGTTTGTTTATGTGTGCTTGTTGTAATGGATAATTCGCCGTTGTCAGTAGTATTGTAATCTTTTAACGGCGACCAGTTAACGAACACACACGTTAACAAGTACCAATTACCAGTAATTTACAATTGTCCTTCTTGAAATAGAAGTGTCAGGAGAATTATCGTAGAGAGGATTTCATAACCATGCTAAATACAAGTCAATGTCAATGTCACACGAGGTTGTATCAATTTGCTTATGATTTGACCTACAATAACCGAAATTGGTATGCTGGTCATTAGACAGACAATTATTACCCTTATTGAGTTTAAGGCAAACAGGCAAAAGGTAAAAGAAACACGGATTTTTTATATCACAATATATTTGACCAACGAATAATCAAACATGTATTTGCATAGTATTAAGCTCGGACAGAAGGACGCATATAAAGATTGGAATACTCAATTCAAAGGTAACGGTCACATGAACTTGTTTCATAAAATTGTTTTTTTTTTCAAAGAACCAAAAAATATTTTGCTCATAGAAAATAGTATGGTGGTTAGGCTTGAAGAAGGATGAAATCTTATCTCAAATCAAGAGATGTAAGGTTATGTATGCATTTGTTTATAAACATTGCTATTGTGTGTGTGTTTGTTTTTAATGTTGTGTTAAACGCTTCTATATTGTTAAAATCAAAGATGGTAAACAAAGTTATATAAATTAACTTGGTATAATGTTTAATCATTAAACGGACCGAAAAAAACATATCGACAAACTAGTTTTTACCATATCTGCACAGTGATGGGTTGGGGATATCACAACGTAGATCATCCCATTTGCCATATGTATGGATAACATAAGTTACGTGAAGGTCGGGAACCAGTGCAACGCAATTCTCAAAGTAGTGCGTTTGATAGTGGAATCGGTATTGGAACCAATTGGACCACGTGAACGGATAACCTGTACTAAAAAAGGTATTTGAACAATTCATAAAGCACTGAAAATGTGTGATAATAAAATATTATTTAAAACGCCACCTCATTTAAACGGCCCTTATCTGTGTATTTAAAAATATTAAATGTAAAGCAAGTGTAAGTTCAGTTCTTCGTGCCTCTTTATCGTGAACTTACCAGATGTCCAGGTCCAGTGCTCTTCTTTACCCTGGTCTGACAATCCGATCCACACGCAATGCCTGAAGCCACTTTTGATCCCGAAGGCCATAATGAAGTCCTCCGCTTGACTGGTGATGTACGCAAGGTGGCCTCCGTTGGCGTTGCAATGATGTTCAGCGTCATTCCACGTCATTGATTTTGGGACAATCTCAAAACAGCTGTCACCATGCAAGGTGACGTGTCCACCGTGAAACATGGCGTTGGTGGCGACATTAATCGGGCATGTGTATCCTAAAATATATTGTTAACGAGGTTGAAACGCGCCTAACAATATGCGTTCGTCTTGACATGGTGCCAGTTTAGGCTTGAATTTGAAGCAACGTGAATCCTAATAACAAGTAAATTCGATTCGTATATCCTTTTAATCAATATAACAGCGTGAATGCTTACTCGATGTAGTGGTAGTCAGAGCTATTGTGTATGGAAGTGCTGTTGTCGGTAGAGATGTTGTCGGAACTGATGTGGTTGGCGTGGTTGTTGTCGGTAGATCTGTTGTTTTAGCTGGCAGAGATGTTGTCGGTAGAGCGGTTGTTGAAGCGGTAGTGGTCTGCAGAGCTGTTTTCGGAACTGATGTTGCTGATATGGCTGTTGTCGGTGGATCTGTTGTTCTAGCTGTATTTGTCGGTAGAGCTGTTGTCGGTAGAGCTGTTGTCGGTAGAGCTGTTGTCGGTAGAGCTGTTGTCGGTAGAGCTGTTGTCGGTAGAGCTGTTGTCGGTAGAGCTAATGTCAGAAGAGCTGTTGTCGGTAGAGCTGTTGTTGGTAGAGCGGGTGTTGGAGCTGCGGTAGTCGGCGGACCCGATGTCGGAACTGATGTGGATGGCAGGGCTGTTGTCGGTAGATCGGTACCGGGAGCTGTATTAGCCTGCAGAGCTGTTGTAGGAACTGCTGTGGATTGTGTGGCTGTTGTTGGTAGATCAGTTGTCGGAGCATAAGGTTTGAGCAGTGTTGTTGTCGGAACTGCTATTGATGATATTGCTGAAATCGATGATGGTGTTGTCGCAGTAGGAGTAGTCGGCAGAGCGGTCACTAAGAATTAGGTAAATACTTTGAGTGAATGTAGCAAAGTTTCGTTTTCGTAAACAAATTATGACTACCTAGACGAATTAAAAATATATTTGAACGCAACAGAAAAATTATTGTTAATCATATGAAATCTTATAAATATTAAATTGTCAAAACGTGTTAGGTGTGTAAAGAAAAAAGCATATGTTCAACCTATGTCGGCAGCGTCGGGATTTCCGGGACAGTTTTGTATCAAATCAGTTGACGTCTTTTGAATATAACCGACCTGAAAGATTGAAATAAGTCAATAATCCTATCCGATAACACTATTTTATATACCATATTATTTGCAAACAAGGGCCTGTACTATTAAAAATCTTTGAAACATTAATGAACTCACTATAACGGTCACCCGCCGTACGCTTCAACGGCAAGAATTGTTCACACAGAAAGCCATTTTTCATTTGTCTTAAACAGTAACGAGGAAATAATTTTTAGGCGCGAAAAGTAAATACTCAAATCAATCTGCGTTATTGTATCCATGACTTCATTTCATATATTGTAAATCTGTTTTGCGGTTAAAGAATCTGATTGAGGTAGCTACATTTGATATAATGACAGACAGATAGACAGACATTTTATTCAAGACTTGCACATAGTACATCGTCTAAACACAAACATTTACAAATAATATGCCAACATGATAAGGCGTTCATATTTCCGTATTTTGTGTCAGGAAAACCAACTTAGGCATAGTATACACATGTTGTTGTTTTTTTAAACGAAATCGAAATATAATAAACGAAACATTTATTTCGTTTTATTAAACACATGCGTAAAAATTAACTAATCATTTTATTTTACATAAGTCTTGTTAAAATGCCCTGAATGTTTTTATGAATAGAAGCTGATGGATAGTAACAAAGAAAATTATAAACACAGAATGTTCCTTCATATAAGAATAAGTTTCTAGCATTATTAACGGAACAGAAGTTAAAAAAAAAACACAATAATAACATCAATGTCATAATAATTCATTATATACTTTAATTGAGCTTTGTTTCAAAACATGGCCGCATGCGGTCAGGAAGTTTAACTAATTTGCTATATACCAAGTAATGTTGAAGCTGAATCTTTCTCTGCGTGAACCTCGGTTTCTACAGCATACGTGCACAAACACGCGAAGTCGCACGTGACCAGTGTGACAAGACAGCACGTGAGGAACACTAGTAGTCCCAAGTCCCGAGACATCTAAAATATGCAACACATCTTATTAATGCACTAAGATAAGTTCAGAATGTAATATAATACAATATAATCATAATAATGTCGCCATCTTGTTAAATTGCGTGTCAATTCTATCACAACTCGCGAATCACTGAGCTGTTTTACAAGAAGTTTGGAATTGATAAGTTATAGTCCTCTTCGTACGACCAGATTATAATATTACGGTATCGTTTTTGTTGTTTAATAGTTAACATTCAGTGATTCAAGTTCCTGTTTGTTTTGTGAGTCATAGTGATTTTGTGGTTGGCAAAACTAACAAAAACCACCATTACTCATACAACACAAACAACAACAACCCCACTTACAACAACATGTAATGCAATAACTATTACTACTTCTTCCACCAACAACACACCACCATTATCACTACCATTACCAGCACCACCACTACTACTACTTCTTATACAAATACAACAACACCGTCCACAACACATGTTACTAATATTACAACTACTACTTATAATAGTAACAATAATTAAAATAAACAAATTAATAAGCACAACAGACATAATACCTTTTGGCTATGAGCTGTTGTGTCAAATTTGATGTCGAAATGCCAATGTGGAAATTGTAATCAGGACACTTGTAGTCTTATCAATAGAACTGCCTGTCCTTAATTTGTAATCATATACAAATATAAGTACCTGCACCACATTATTTTATATTAACCCATTTATGCATAGCGTCTATAAAAAGGCACAGGCAAACAGCATTAAGGAATTTATGTGAGAAATATTATAAAAATAGAAATAAATATACCAGAAATCTCTAATTTTGGTAATAAATTGATCCAATTTTGAAGGATGTGAGAGTCCACTCGGCATAAATGAGTTTAGCAAAGAACAATTCTTTCAAGTTCAAACTTGGAAGGGAACATTACCAAACAACTATGTATTTTATGTAAATGGCTGTTAAACATGCTGCTATTGAACTTTTAATTACTAGTGGTTGACCTTTTCTGATTCTTTGAGGGTTACTATCTAAGCAGATAAATCGCACGACGTACGGATAACACGTATAGGAAGTATTTTAATTAAGTCCACGCGAACAAACAATATATTTGGCATTGATTAAAAAAATGTTATACTGCTTTTTAACTTCCAAGGAAGTTAATTATAAGTTTGTTGTAGGATTCTTGTTACGAGATGTACGTGTTTTAAAGAATAGAAAGCAAGATAAAGGCGTACAAGCATACTTTAAAGGGACTGTAAACCACGAATGACGAAAAAAGTAAAGTTCTAAAATACCGTATTTTTTACAATTATTAGTTTATATTGATTAAAATATCACGACTGGTATATAACATTACTTTATAATTTTTTTTTATTTTCACTTTATTTTTGTATATATTTATTTTTACTGGGTATGCATACCAGGTAACTACCAGTTAACTATAAATAACGCAAGTAGATTGATCATCATCGTCACGTGGTAAACCCAGGAATGCAAATTGTGCATGCTTACTGAATTGTATATATTTTATATATAAAATGATCAATCTACTTGCGTTATTTTTAGTGTGTTTATCGTTATGTCACCTATTTTCGCGATGTACGTTTGATTTCACATCGCGAAATTGTATTACCGAATATACTGAAAATATGACAAAAAAATAGGAAATGTAATATAACCTAACCCTATAGAACCCACAGTCCCTCCTTTGATTAAAACGAAAAGGAAACCTATGTTTGAAGTAACGATTGTTTTACGGACGTGAACATGCTGGTATGCGATCGTTCGTCACAGATTGAATATGCGTTAAAGGTTTTATATGCATGCAGGTTAATGATTTGATACCCATTATGCAAATAACAATAAAGTTCAAATGGGGAACAACTTATTTCCATTAGCGGTCAATGAAATGTAACACGATTTAAATTCTGTTTCACGATGATTATATCAACATTTTAATGGATAATTATGGTACAATGTGTATACAAGTTACCGACGGAAGTGTTTATTTGTCGGAAATGATGGTTGTATATGGGTCGCTCGCAAATTGACCTTCATGCAAATTTGCCTTTATATAATTCGTTTCTTCTTGTTGTTTGTTTCGTGTACGGTTTGATTTAATAACATATCACCACATATCGCATTATCTTGCAATATTTTCATTGCGTGCACTTAATATTGCCCTCTGCCCTTTAATTGATTATGTTTTAATATTCAGTTTCAATAATTCATAACCAAATGAATGTTTCTTATTTGTTCATATTCTCAAGACATATTTCTTGAATTATATAGAACAGAACAGAACAAACAGTTTATTTAGACTTATACAAAAGCACATCGTCTAAATACACAAAATATAATACAAAATTTGCCACGTGTCTATATATTACAACGTATGAGTTATAACAAAATGTTATCTAACAATTTTACAGAAAGTATATTTAACAAAGGAGTACGACTTTATATCACCGTTATAAAATAAATATCGTTTCACTTGAGTATTCGTTGACAGTAT